>NC_081228.1:1628185-1929185 GCF_902713425.1 Acipenser ruthenus
GCACTGGTCTGCCTTTCAACGTTTTTACATTGAACTAAAACAGACGATGAACTGTTTTTCCACAGATAGAGAGAAAGTGTCTTGGCTCATCTTTGTAACTGGGCTGCAGCCAGCATGAAAGTGGCACCGTGCTAGGAATGCTGAAATGAAAAATTGGAAAATAAAAATGTAATTAAAACTCAATCACTGCTCAGCAAAGTTATTTTACATTGAATCACCATCAATATCTTAAAACACTCAGTCATAAGATTTAGTACCGACTAAAAAAAATGAAGGTAGTAATGCATTAAGACAAAGGTTTTGACGATTTCTATGGCGCTATTTTAATAAATAAGACCCATATATTGCTACAGATGTTACTTCAACTTCTGATGGCATTTACAATCATTCTGATTTTGAGTTTAGTTTTGTGGTCTTTTGACTACGAGATCAGGAGCTGCTGTAAGTAATACAGGCTGGTTCAGCCACAGTGTCTTTATATTAGTAAGAACCTCTACCATCTGGTCCTCAGCAATGCATTTCAGAAAAAAAACAAACAAAAAAAACAGAATTAAACTTCTTCTAAAGATCACTAGATGGCGCTCGCTCTTACTTCTATAAAGACACTTTGGCTAATCTAGCCTTATTACTTGTCTATGGTAGGCAACTTGAACTGAAGGGTGGCTCCTGAAAGCACATTGACACAGATCTATGCTATTAAATATACAGTAAATGTGTAATTGTAATACAATGCACTCACAATGACTGCAAACATCATAGCAAGGTAAGCACACAGGAACACTTTGAAATGAAGTCTGTCCTAATGTTTTTAACCTGTAATCCTCTCTGTATGAGATTCTTGGCAGTCATGTCTCTGCAAATTCATTTAAATTCATTCATTTTGCAAAAACATTATTTTTAAGTCCTTAGTTCATCTGTGCTATAGATTGTATGATACAATAGCAATGAATGACCCGGTTTTGATTGGTTTGATTTATTTATTTGTCCTGGAGTGCCTGCCTGTATTTCTCCATCAGCATGGTGTAATTGTGAACAATGTCTAAACTTAATGTGATGTAGAAGGTTTTCTGTGCATTCTTTCTGGTAATGCCAGTTGGAATGTTTAAAATGATACAATGATTCTTTGCATGCCAAATCGTGGTCCTCATTAGATTTGTTCTTTTAAGCAAATAATTGTATGTTCTGTAAGCGGGATTATTTAAAAAAGTCTTTTTAACAGGGGACTTGTTGCTGCCCTATTCAAGTGTTCTTTTTTCTTAATGCTTAGTTGCATTCTGTACACAAATGTGTATAACGTTTCCATCAACAGTCTTGTTAGCTAAATCTGAATCTGTGTACAGCCGACTGCTTCTTTTCACACTGCAGACCCACCATGCAGCCACCTCAGAGCTACAGCGTCAGAGGACAACACAGATCTCGGCAGCTTACAGGCAAGCCTGCAGGCGCCCGGCCAGACCACAGGGGTCGCTGGTGCGTGGTGAGCCGAGGACACCCTGGCTGACCTAAGCCCTCCCCCACCGGGCGGCGCTCAGCCAATTGTGTGCCTCCCCCTGGGAACTTGTCCACGGTCGGCAATAGAATAGCCTGGACTGGAACCGGCGACGTCCAGGCTATAGGGCGCATCCTGCACTCCATGCGGACTGCCTTTACTGGAGCCCCCGCTAAACTTTCTCTTGATAATTTTAAGTGGAGTGGTTTCAAATCCTGGAAAGAAGTTTTAGGGAAAGCTTTTGGGTAACAGAATCACATCACAACTCTGCTAATGAATGCCTTTTTTGGTTGAAAATGTTTCGTTTTGATACCGTTGGAAAAAACTGGAAATTATGGCCAAGTAAAGGTAAGCAGGGAACATGTTTAAAAATACACAATTCCAGAACTAATGGAATCAAGTCCAGCTCGCACTGCTACGAAAGAGCATTGGTATGTTAGAATGATAAACGAAAACAAAAGTGTTTGCCAATATTCGTATGCCCGCTGTGCAAAAAAGAAATATTTTGACCTGGGCAATAAATTATTATTTTCCTCCTGGCTGATTTGTAGATAGACGTTACATACTCGTCAGAGTTTGCAGAGTTACATGGAGTCTTCTGTACACGTTGTCCTGAAGAAGTGTGTAATGTAATGGCCTAGCAATCACCCAATATTTAGATTTTAATCTTGAACATTAGCCAGATCTCAGACAGAAAATGGGGCCCTGGCCAAGAACTATGGGAAACAGACTGTATCAACGTATGGCTTATTATTTTGTTTGGAAAGAGTACATGCTTACACAAAAAGAAAAAAAAATTAAAAGCAGGCAGAACATATTTAAAAGTAACTGGGCCTCAATCCAGACCGGTTCAAAGATTCGCTCTTTCAAGCCAGATGAGATTCTGTTTTTCGCCCCACGTATCTTTCTGATGTTTGTCGGATAGAAAACTGTAGAAAGAAAACCTGGCTTATCAACAGGCAATTAATTAAATATCACTTGTAAGTGTTCCTGTGTTCTTTCTAAAATAGCCAGTACTTATCTACCTCCACAGGTTTGCATATACTGTAGCATCATCATAAATGCTGCAGTGTCCTCATAAATGCTCATTGTGAACTCCTAGAGATCAAGGTTCAAAGAAAACAGGCGAACATAGCATGGTAAAGCATGATATAAACTCGAGAGAAATCAAAGTACATTGTGTTTAGGCTCAATGCCTCCGTTGGTGTGGTTTAGACAATTAATGCATTATTGAACTTATGTTCCACGCTCAGGCCAGGCGCCATAGCCATTATAAAGTATGGCTATGTCCATAAACTTCATTTTAATTCTGGCCTCAGTCAAAAAAAAAAAAGGGTTTAATAAAAGTCATTTAACAGCCTGAAAGCAATTGCAATAGTTAATGCAATAAATAATTTTCAATGAATTACCATTAGTCCAAATAAAATGAAGAATACAAAAGCACATTGATCATGGGCACTGACACCATTTTAAAGTATTGCAATTTGGTATGACCTCCTTTGGATGTGTGCCAGCGAGATGGTCCTGGCATGTACAAGCTATTACAGAAATTAGGGGATATCTTTTACCATTTTTCTCAACAGGTCTGTCTTAAGCTGCCACGTTCTTGAAGTCTTCTTTTCACCACCTCTTCCACTTGATCCAGCAACGATTGATTCATTTCAGAACTGGATATAGATAATCTGTGTGAGGTACCAAAAAACACCACCCCAGTGTTAAAACGTTCATTCAAAATCGACATTTACGTCATGCTACAGCCTGTGGGGAACTACTCGAGGATGGCACTACTGTCCTGGAGTTTTGGTGATCATTTTGGAATTCTGTTCAGCGTTAATTGGAACTGCCTGAAGGGCTCTGTGTTGACGTCAAAATGTGCACATGCATGCAGCTCACCTTTAACCTGTAATTCACAGGTGCACCTGGACACATCCATTTTCAGTGCTGCATGTTGCAACTGGAGTTCTTCCTCCAGGCAACTTTCTATCAACAGGACCGTTACCATGTGAAAAAATAAAGAACTGCAAATTGCCCTTTTCAGTCTCTTTACCATATAAAAAAAGAATGTCATGTAACCAAATGGAAATGACATTATATCTGCAATAGTGCATTATTAGTATGGTAATCTCCTTTTTAAATTTAAAATGTGCTTGCTGATCTCATTTGTTTTGCGCTATGGATGGGCAAGAGGACCGCAAGGCAAAGCTGAATAGTTCTGTCACAATACACACTAACAAATCAAACAATACATACTGTAGTTAATGCTGTTATCCATGTCTTTGGACTTTTTCTCCCATTGGTATGAGTCTACTGTTCACAAGACTATACTTGCTTAATGGCAGAATAAGATGGACTGAAATGCTTTAAAACCTGGCTTTTTGATTGGCTGAGAGTGGCGTGTAACCTCCTACTGCTGCACAAGCATGCCCGTTTGGCTGTCAGAGTTTCCCAGGAGAGAAAGAAAAAATCTAACACTTGAACACAATATAAACAAACTGAACTGCCAACAAAATGTGCCAACAAAATGTGTTTTTTGATGGTGTGCAGAAGGCTACAGAGGCATGCATGCAGGAACAGCAATACATCATATTTTATTAGTGGGTTGCATATTTAAAAAAAAGAAGGATAAAATAGGCACCTAAAAAGTTAACCCTAAAACGTCCGTACAAGGATACCACAAAAATCAGAATCTGTCAGGAAAGAGTAAAGAAAGCATCCTCTCGCTTTCCATGCTCCAGAAAGACCACTTTGGGATTGGCAATGTTACAGAAATCAATTCTGCAAGAACTGCACTCTGCAGGATGAACCAAATGACTGGTGCAACATATCCGACACAGTTAATAACATATCTCTGATTATATTTGATTGCTGGTTTTCAAACAGATACACATCATTAATGCAAAATGTGAACCAGCTGCATATGGAAAGCAGATCACTTCATTTTTGGAACAAAAAACAAGGGCTTGTTTATCTTAGAATATTTGTCTAATTATCAAAGCTTTTGGGGTTTTCTCAAACATGCTGCATCAACCTTGGCACGACACTTGTGATGAAATGTTCTAGTGTAACAGTATTGTATTTTGAATTTCCTGTACTTTGGTAATGCTTTTTTTTGCGTGGTATATGTAAGCATGTATGTATGGCCCAGCAATACAATTCATCTTATTAAATGTTTATTTCAATTATTCAATAAAAGCAATGTAAATACAGTATTGTACATGGAACACTGCTCATGTAGCAGCTGTGGCAAGTGTAGAATTAGAAGGATTCTGAACTGTAAGCATTGAATTGGCTCTCTTTCACTGGTGTGCCAGACCACTTGGCAGTAAATAAATCAGATACAATTAAGGACCATATTTTAAAAAAAAAAGTTTACTCCAGTCTTAAAATAACCTCCAACAAAATAGGAGTGTGCCAGGTAACGAGGATACACACGTATTTATAATGAGTATGGTGAATTACGAGTACAAATGGTATTACTTGTCCATGTTTAAAACATTCAGTGCCAGGTTAATAATTTGTACAGATTTGGTTTTAGCCCTGTCTACTGCCACATGGAGACTGCGCTTCCCAACACTCATTTAAAATGGATGTCCTTGCTCAGAATCAAACACAGATCCCAGAGGGGAAAGATGATGTGCTAACCACCACACCACATCCTCACTTCTCTATATAGTAGAAATAGATACCGCTAAATACATTATCTCATTATGGATGTGTAATACAATACATGTGTCGGACCTATGATGGATAGGTATATGAGAACTCATCATTGCTGTATGTGCCATTGTAGCTGGGATTGGATTATTTAAGTGACCAAAGACGCCTTCGTTGTTTATACAAAAGGCTGGAAGCTTCACCCATACAGCAGAAAACAGCTCACAGGTCTGGCATTTATTTATTTATTTTTTTTTATTGCGGATGTTGTAAAAACTGGATCTGCTCAACTCCAAAGAGAAAGTGTCTAGAAAGTTGAAATCCATGTTTCTCCCATGATGTTTTTCCATAAAACATCAATAGATAGGGAGAAGTAAACAACAAGGAATATGAGTTCTTCGGCACCTCTATCGGCCTGCCTTGTACAGTCGTCAAAAGTTATTATGCATGCAATGAAAATCAGCTCAGCAGTAAGACAGCTGGAGCATGGAGAGATGTCTACATATTTGTATAGATAGTGTGCCGTTTCATTTTGATTTTCAGACATCTTTTATTCTCTAAATATTGATTTCAGAGGTATCCAAGGTGATGTTGTTTGCGTTTTTGGACACTGTTACTAGTCGTAAGACATCAAAGCATGCATGAAGCAAACCAGATCATTTAAGATTTATAAGCATGAAACCTCCATGAAATAGCTTACATTCTTTGATTGAAAATGTTGAGGGCATGTTTTTCTTGGCACTGTTTCAAACTTGCTGTCGCTGATGCCAAATACAAGGACTATACAACAAACTAGAATACCAGACACACATATTTTGGTAAACAGACTCACACGACTGACTCGTTGGTTTTGTAAATGGAAGATGTGTTTTGGAATATAAACAGATACCATTTCAAAGAAGGGCTGGTGGAAGGCTTTTAATAAGACAATAGAAATTGCTGATGTTTCACAAGAAAGAGTCACAAAAGTGCTATAGACTGACCTCTCCTGCCTCCCAACTTCCTTAAGAAAACAGAATCACAGTTGAGCAATGGTCTTGTACATCCTGCAGAACATTGAACCAGCTTCTTCAAGCAAACTTGTATCAGTCTCATCATTCATATAACAAAGTATTACCAGTATAAACATTTCATTAGAGGGCTAACTATCTTCATTATTAAGGAACCGGAAAAGAAATGCGGTCTATTTTTCCACATTTCTATTGATTTTCATTTTGGCATCCCGTAAATTTTCCATGGAAATATTCCAGTATTGTTTGAAATGTTTGCCAGCCTCCAGCTCCCTCCCCATCGGACTACACCATTTTAACCATGCGGCTCCAGAAAGGCTCTTACTGTTATTTGTTGAACGGGAAAGTTCAACTTTTATAATACAAAACAATGCTAGGAAGTGACAGTTTCTTTTTTTGTTTTTTTTTTACACATGATGTACTTTTGCTTTGTTTTTCCATTTCTTTTCACACCAGGTTTACACAGAAACAGGTTTACACTTTAATTGTATTATTATTATTATTATTATTATTATTATTATTATTATTATTATTATTATTATTATTATATGTACACAGGTGTAATCTAAGTATTTACAATAGCTCAAAGTAATGCATTAGCAGTTCATTAAACTATTCGATAGAAAATTGGTTTCCCAGAAATACAATACTATCCCACTATTCCACAAATTAAAAACCTTTTCTAAGTCATGCTTAAATCCTGCTTGGCATTACTTCTTGCAGCTTCACAAGTATATTAGTACAGCTTGCCCTATAATGGATACCAGAGGTCTTCTGTTCGAGAAGTTGCTGGAATTCGATGACATCACACTGTGAGAATATGCAGTTCTTGCAGGAACGGGGCTGTGGATACCTGCACTCTGTTTCTGTTGTGTGATTCTCAGTCCACGTGTATTTTATTGGGGAGAGAATGCTTTGCCAGAAATCAAGCCAAATAAGGAAATGTTAAAGCAACTGAAATCTTCAGTTTTGGCTCATCGTTTTTAGAAGCCTGTTAATTAATTTTTTTTTATTTGCACGCCATACATTTGGTACTCCATTGGGGAGATATAAGTATGACAAATAATGTTACAAAAAGCCCAGAGTAATCCAGAGTTAATGTAGGTCTTTAGCTCAAAAGCCTTGGTAATAAACCCAATAGAATACATAAAGCATTCCAAAATATGTTTTTCTGGACACCCAGCAAAACATCGGCCAAGGTATGATACAGAGCTCCAATGATTCAATGCTAAGCGGTCTTTAGGAATATGACAAAGCCCTTCTAAAAGTTTACCATTGGAAATGTGTACACTGTGTCTACCGTGCCATGCTTTACCCATACAATGCATGTGCCATGTATGTTTGTCCATATTTTTTTTTTCCATACTTTCTGATTTACTCTGCTTCCATCCCATAATTGACATTACTATACATGCACAGTCTATCTAGGACTGTAGCAATTGTAGAAGCCACAATAATAGTACAGTATGTACATGCATTCCAGCAAGGATTTGTATGCTTATCCAGAATAAGCAGTCTTCGCTTTGATTTATATGGCTAGCTGAATACAAAGGATGGAAAGGGAATGTCTCATCTGATACATCTTTTATGCTGTCAGTTTATGGACAGGATAAGAAACTTAACCAAATATTATTCACAGACAACCAATATCCTTGGTTCAGAAAGACTAATGTGTGTAAATGGTACTGCATTGGATGTATAACTCCTTCAGGGCTCCTTAGTCCGATTTTCTCCTGATTAAGTCATTTCACAGATAAAACCAAAAGAAGATGCGTGTGTTACAGCATTGAATCCATGAAAAGGATCAATTACACAGATAAGCTTTGTCAAAAATGTTTTAATCCAGCTGAAAGAAAAGCTGGTCTAGGTTTATAGGCCCTACGGTATACTCTGAAAATGCATCTAGGACCATTTCAGTTTCTTGTTTTGTGATGGTGATGGGCTGTAAAAAAGTATAGCTGTCACCAACGGGCTAGATTCTCAAAGGCACTGACTCCAAATTGTCATTAGATAGTAGAAACACACACAATAAAGTTACCAACCCAGAAATAAACAACTCAGACATGTCATTGAGGGGCTTGTGTTGTTTGACTATTAGTTTGAGAAATACAAATACATTATGTTTTTTTTTCTTTCAATTTTTATTTATTTATTTATTTATTTTTTGTTGCTATTGATGATTTTAAGTAAATAGCTTTGAGAATTGAGCCCCTTTTTTTGTGAAGACCACTTCTAAAACGCATTTTCACTTATTATATACCTGTACATCTAAATGAAATGTTTGGTATGGGGCAGTAAGTTCTTTCTAGTCTGCTAGCATGTGGAGTTACACATTTACGCTTTATTAAAAGGCATTCCGCTGTATAAAAAAATCGTGTTAAATTTATTATTAATTTAAGTTTACTAAGAAATGATTTTTTTTTTTTTACTAGGGAAATTATGTTTTGAAATAACTGCCTGTATTTTTCTTTTTCTTTTCTTTTGGTTTAACTTTGATTACATTATATTAAATTGAGTTTGGAAATGAAAGCTAATTCACCGGGGAAAGCATTTAAAGCAGTGGTGTAGTCGAGCCAGAACGCACCGGAACTCTTTTGTTTAGGCACAACCTTGACTTAAGAATTAACTTAAGAATCTTTACCGATGTATTATGAAAATGCATAAATGGCACCAGACTGTGTGGAAATCAAATGAGTCTTTCTGCGCCTTGCCACTAGGAACAAAAAAAATCATTGTCCGTTTTCCTACATACCAGTTCTCACGGCACAGTCCGAATCAACGTCTCTGATAAGATGTTTGCAGAGTGTCAAGAGTCCACACATCTCCCGCACAATTGTCTGATTCAGCCAGATGTCCTTGTGATGCAATGAAGAGCACATTAGGAACTTCTATTACAAACTAGTACTACTGTAAGAAGGTGACGAAGAAGACAGCAAAAGTGCATCTGTCTGGTGTTAAAGCTGCTTTGTATATCAGTCAGTGCAGAGGCCCGGAGACTGGAACGAACGACTGCCCTTGTAACTGGCTTAGCATGGCACTTTGTGAACTGGGGGTAACGCTGTTTTTTTTTTATCTGATGAGATCAAACGCTGTAGGTCAAGGAGGAAACAATGTATTCAGAATGTAGCGTAACATTAAATTGTCCAGAACTGTCGACAGATAGTGTTTAAGAATACATTTAAAAGCAATTCTTATTCTACTGATACAGTTCTTAAATTGGTGACGAATAAAAAATAACTGAAGTGTTTCGTAATTTTATTGGATGCAGAGCTCCAGAAGAAAGACGGGGGGAGGGCGTGATATACAGGGATTCATGGTGATTGAAGTTCTGCGCTGGAGATGTCCTCACAATAGAAAGGAATAGAAAAAAAACATGCACGATAAAAAACAGCCAAAAAAAAAATAATAACCAAACCACCAAAGACAACATTTACCCGCTTAGATGCTTTCAAAACATGCCAAATTTGGCTGGAAAAATGCCAGTCTGGCAGCACTGATCAAGGGGGATCAACCCTAAGTCGCATGTGAAACGCCTACATTACCTATTAAACGTTACCTCAAGTTCAATGTACAAATACAACGCGGATTTCTGTAATTTGTTTGAGAAAAATCTATATTTTAATTGGCGTTCTGGTACTTTCAGATTTAGGAGACACAGCACTTCAAGTGGAAGTCTTATATATCAAAGCCAAGCTCAAATATACCAAGATGCCATTGTTGATGTCAGATTTTGCAGACTAAACCATCTGATGTTTTCCTACAAACATTCAGCAGACAAATATAGAGACACAACTAATAAATGAGACAAAACAAGCCGAGTAGACAAAACAACTTCACAATGATTTAGGATGAACTGAGGACATTTGCTTGTTAGTCACCACAGTTTTTTCGTTAAGCAGCAAATAGCATGGTGCTTAACTCTGGAATGAGCCATACACTTGTCATAATCAGAAACTGGACACAATCCAACAACAGCTGTATCTATGTTTTAGAGAATGTTTTCTTACCAAAATTATGACTACGTCAGTTATGCGTACAACTGCAAATAAGGGCAATGATATTTTCTACTAAGACTCAGTAGTTGACAATAACTGGTGGCCATACTTTTCCTGCATTGTTAAATAAGATGTAAACACAGGCTCTTCAGTATGAAGATTACAGCACCACCATGACATGAATTCTTACCTCTAATCGGTTACAATAATAACAGCTATTACTTCTTGTTCAGGAATTTCTTGCCCTGACATTTGTTACTCTAAGAATGCAGGTCATGATGACCCACTATTCCACACTGACACCTGATTGTGGATGTAAGTCAGGCTGACCTACATTATTTTTCTGTCCTTAAGAAAATCATCTCTTCCACTTCTTGGAGCTCAATGAACCCAATGGGGATAATCAAGAAACCACTTTCCTGTGAACTAACCTATAGTCCATTAGACACAAAAAAACATTTCTGCACTCTGTTCATGCCTCTTAAAAATTATTCATTATTTGAAGTTATGGATCTTGAGATGGCTACTGTGGATTTGTAATATATGTGTTAAGTCTTTAGTTGATTCATAGAAATAATCAACTGTAAGATCAAATAATTACACAAAATAACAAAACAGCTTTGAATGGAAATTCCACATAAAATGACACAGAAAAACAAATCTTTGAGTTCAGATTACCAGCCTTCCACGTCCAAAACGAATGACATCACCAACAGCAGTTGTCAAGCTGTGTGTTTCTTTGGAAATTGTTGCATTGTCAAAAATAATGATGGCTCATGCAGAGATTCAAGCGAGTATTTTTTTATTTTTTCGTCCAGTGGAGTTTCTGGTTGTTGTTTAGAAAAGGTATTCTTAACAAGTAACATAAGTGAACCATGGCCTATTCCAAAATACCACAGATGTACTGTATATACCACAGAGATCATGTTTTTATCAAGATTCAGTAGAGTATCAGTTGATCTCAGATGAACATCCAAGTCACTTTCTGAAAATAATTGGTCTCCCACAGGTTATGTTTAATGACTCGGTCCCAGACAGAATCCAACAGAGGCCTCTTGTAAATGGAAAAAATTTCTTCTTTTTGGTCCAAAAGTGCATGTTGTTCCAAGAACAAAACAACTTTGATATTTTTTGTTTTAATTAAAATGTACAGCTTGTAGATTCATGTTTCTTTCCCCTGCCAAGCAGCAGTATATAAACGAAAGACTGCATGAGGTTAGGCAGACTACAGTTTTTTGGTGTCTTAAGTTACGTTTATTAATAGGTCTGCATTCATCCAGGTTAAAGTAAATTATCCCACACGAGATTTGGCCAAATGGCTATTTACTCAAAATCATCATCAGTGCTTTTTTAAGACTGGAAAAACTCATTCAATGATGTTCCCAAACGAGAAATAAACAATGGGATTAAATCAGACATGTAATTTACTGGCTTGTAGGTAGTCTAACATTGTTTCTCTTTTTATTTGTTGTTTGTTTTAGAATTCGGAAAATAAATAAAATAATTTGGAGTAAATAGCTTTGAGAATCTTGCCCAATATTGCTTCAATTCACGTACAATAATTGTTTTATCCTACTGGGTGTTTGGGCACACACAGTACACAAATACAACAATTCTTACTTGAATGAATGGCTAATACCTTTTTTATTTTTATAATTTATAATCTCCTGTTATTTTTACCCCTGAATTTTCTCCCAATTTGGAATTCCCAATTATTATTATTATTTTTCTCCTTCACCGCGGCGATTCCCCACACAGCTCAGGGACCCGAGGCTCAGTGGGCGTCCTCCAATCCCACGAGCCAATCGGCTGCCGTGCAGCAGTGCTTCTACAAGGTGAGCCATTTGGAGACCCCACACCTTTTAACACTGCCCAGAAGCTCAGAATAAAAGACCCCTGTAGGCGTGATCTAATGCTCAACTCACAATTTTTAAACAATGCATTTAGAAAATGTGATTGTGACTGAAGGGAATGGCAAAAGTGAGCTCACCCCGAAATCTCAAGTTCAATATACATTAAAATGTTGTTTTTATTCAGTTACACATCACTGAAGGTCATTCAAACAAACGAGTTTTAGTCTAAACAGGCCACCGTCATTTATATTTTATTGTTCCTTGGAACATGCCAAACATTTGTTTATTGTTGAAGAACACTCAATAGAAACCTTGCAAGTTGAGTAAAAGGACCGACAAAATGTAGCCTTACATGTGAAGTGGCCTTACTACTGTAGGTACTTTTAAAAATATCAATCAAACGTCCAATTGAGCAACAAAATATTGCATCATAGAGTCTTTACAAATAAACAGTTGGCTGCATGTTGGTCCTATTAAGGAGGTGATTTAGCTGTTACTTCATACATTTGGGACTGATGGTGACCTTAATACTGAGAACAAGAGTGGCCTTAATACTGAATACAGGGGTGGCCTCATATAGAAGGTGGCTTTACATTGTTATCAAATAAAGCAAATGTGAAAAGGAGGCCTTAATTGTGAGGAGGCCTTCATTATAGACACTGTAGCTGTGTTTTGCACAGAAAATTGTATCATTTTTAGCTTACTCATTTTTAGATGAAATGACATGTGATATAAAAATCAAAAATCAAAACCACAAGTGTGAAATTATTCAAGTGGTTCAGTTCATTATTAACCTTTATAAAAACATTTAGAGAAATTCATTAATTCCTTGGACGTGGGTGTATGCAGCTGTTTTTCACTTCAATTGCAGTAGCAAACCAGTGGTTAGCAGTGGCTGTAAATTTGATTTAATAGCATGTGCATGCAAATTAATTTTAATGCAGAAAGCCAAATGCTGCTGTATTTTTAAATGTAATCGAATGGCCAGCAATACTCATTTACCTATATGAAATAACACAATAGTCTTGCCAAATATGTGTTTTAGTAGTGACTGTAAAGAAGATGTAGTATTTGCAGCATTATTTTATTTTTTATGGGTAGTTTGAAAGTACAGATGCTCTCCGAACCGAAGAGCAGGACGTGGCTTTGTCTAACACTCTGCCTACTGTTCTGGTTCATACAGGCTAACTGCATTCAGCAGCAGGGTTATTGTATGCATTGATTGTCCCCATTCAGATCTCACAATCCACCGCAGCCTTCATCTGCCTCTACTTCCATTAATCGATTTCTCACTGGGCATAGACTGATCAGTAGCTGTCCTCTCGGCTGTTTGCCATTCCTTACAGAAGCCAGTCACAGCTAATTGTTCCTTGATTGAGATGCAGTCCGGAATACGCTCTGAAATACCTCTGCAATACAAAGGTGATGCCAGAATATTCCGATTGTGAGCAGAGATTTAATAACGAGTGACTCCCCTGGTAAAACCACAATGACGCGGTGTGCAGGGTGAGTCCTACAGCCAGGGGAGTGCAGGTTTGTGACCTGGCTGTGCAACGTTAGAGATCTTCACTGGGGATTCCACAGGGAGCGTTGCATTGGACGTGGTGTTTCCACTGGTTAGAGAGGCAAAATCAGCAGGGACAGAGCCACCTCACTGCACTACGGACCCCAGGTGCCCAGTGAGCTCAAGAGGTCACCAGCAGGGCTGACCTTTGTCCTCCAGGGATCGGCAGCTTGCTGACATCAGCTGTCTGATTATGAGTTCTCCTGTGCTTTTGTGGGGATTGCTGTGACGAGGGAGCATAACTGAACTTTCTGAAGTGGGTAGAACAGGGCGGTAAAGTAATTGGGAAAATGGTAAAAGTGTAGAATACTAACCTTCGTTATAGTTTTAACTAGTTTTATTGTGAAGTGTTTCAAGTTTATGCTTGATTGTAATTGCAGATGATCTGTTTTAAAGAGCTATGGCAGTAGCAGATTGGAAACAAATTGTTTTCCCACCAGATTGTACCTTGTGGCTTACCACCTAAAAATGTATTCTTAAACAACTGACTTGACGTCTAAATATATTGCCTTCACAAAACCTCCCCACAAACCATAGATGACTCACCTTATGAATGCTGTAAACACCCATATGTAATCTCCAAATTAACGTCATTTATGAGGAAACATATGAAAATAATCTTATGTTTGAACCAGCAGTATGATTTAATGAACACCACAGCCTTTTCATCTCAGTCTCCAAGGATAAAGTCTCCTAAGGTTTATTATTGAATTGGGGAACAACCCTACATGTCTTAAGTGTTGCTCAGTCTCTAAACAGCACTTTGAATTGGCATAGAGAGCGAGTGTTTTTAATCTTTTATTTTATTTTATTTTAACAGTTGCCTGGGCGTTTTTATTTGTTATAAATATAAGTCTTTAGGAACAACGTAGTGGTGCCCACATAACTATTCAACAAGGTGCCATAGGGTTGTACCTTTATTTAAGCTAAACGGCTGTGGATGTGATTGATACCAGCCGTTACATACACAAATATTACACAGACTGTCAGTCGTTTTTATTCAATTATGCACTGTATATAGCACAGTGTGGTGGAAACACCCATACAAACAATATCCCAGCTTGTTCGGTCAGTGTCTTATAAGATATTCGCAGTCTGTGTTGAGTGAAAGTCCGGATTGAAAGATCTATACATGTTTTTACTTAGCTGTCAGGAAACCATCAGTTGTCGCCAACCCCCCATTCTGCCCTGAACTTTTACGATTCCTTCACAATGCATCATTGGAGCTAATATGGGTAATTCTCTCAATTTGACATTGATGGAGTTTTTGTCTACCTGCGATTACGCAGATTGATGGGTAACATGTTAGCGGTGCCTTCACCGGACCTTGTTAACGGATTGTTCCCAGTTACTCATGATTGAAGTCTGTTAAGTGCTCTACTATCAAACTTTCCCATTGTTTTCCTTGTCATATTCTATTAACTGTTAAGTGGTCTTCGTCCACCCAGTGTCATGAACATTCCATCTGAGTCATTCTATCTGATTGGTGGATGAAAGATCTGATCTTTCTCATACCACGTGTTTAATAAACACGATGCATTACGGCAGACTGAAACAAACCACCTTTGATTTACTCACAGACCCCAGGTTAGGAGCCTCTACCTGTAGGATATCCTTATGATCCCTTATATATTATTATAGGAAACATGGATTCATCCTCTATGGGAACCGAGACAAGACTATTTACTAAAAGTAATACACATCTGACAACTGAAACTCATAGGCTTTCAGTTGCATAAGCATCAATTAAGATTAGGCAGCCATTTCAAAACATCATTCTTTATTGCAGATTCCAGCGTGTCAGTTTAGATGCATGTGGCTCCATGACTCACTTCATTATTTTTCCAGGTTTTTATTTCCTACAGTGCAGCCCAGATACTAGTATAAAGCTAGTATAAGCTTAAAGCAACATTTTTTATCAACACCAGTAAGGAACCAGTTTTTGTGACAGAACGTCCTTCAATGATAAGACTTGGACCCGAGGGTGGAAATGTGACAGGTTTTATTTACTCTCTAAATTGGAAGATTGGGCTCCATCCAGCAAGAGCTTTGTAGCTTCCTCTTCAACCTGCAACCCCTATATAACCCGCAACATCTGAAATATTAGCAAATGTTTGACTTTTTAATTGGCCTCTTACAAGTCGCCTCATAGTTTCAACACCCTCATTGCGAACATACTGAATGACAAACAATTGCGTACCGCTTGAAAATATGTTATTCCTCTCACAAATCTGACAGTTTTGTTTTTTTAAATCGTAAGAACCGTGGCTGACCCATCCCTCGAACATATTCTCCCTCGGTGATGATGAGGAGACACTTAGAGTTCTTCACAAGCAGTAACTAAATGAGGTGTGGAAAGACAAGGTTTCAATGCCGTGTCTTGTTTTATAGTTCTACATCTGTGCAAAACCACAATAGCCTCCAAGCTTAATTTTGAAATATGAGAGATCTAAACAAACACTTGCAGCTGATATGGTTTAAAAATAAGCATAAGTTTTTGTCTTTTGTGATAAAGGGTATGGTCCTTGCCGTCACATGTAGAGAAGGACATGCTGGCCGATGTTCTGGAAGTCTATAAGAGGGATGCCCACAGGCACAAACCCTTGTATGGCTTTATGAGTAGATGTAAGAGTGTATTTGCTCTTATTATTTGCTATAGATTTACTATTATAATATAAGATTATGATAGGATTCATAACTTTATGAGGCATATCGTATAAGAGTGTAATATAGACATCTGAAATTATTTTTGTAAGGGTTCAAATATTGACTACAAAGGAATTGTAGTCAACACAATAACTATTTGCCATATGTAGGTGTTGTGTAGTTTTGAAATAAACCTCTGCTTTTTTAAACAGCTGGCAGTACACTAGGTTAAAGATATCACTTCTTTCAGATTGTAAGGGATTGGACAAGTCATAACGAGGGAAATGTTCCTTTTTCCTCCAGGGCCGCCTTCTTCTTTCCAGTCAGTAACCAAGCAGCTGTTTCCTCTAAAGACACTGCTGAGGTGCAAGGACCCGGGGAGTGACTCAGTTACCGATTTCCTGGAGGGCAAGGCCAGCAAACAGATTTGTCTTTAACCTGGTGTAGTAGTACCAGATGTAATGTTATAACATGTGTTTCTTTCAAAAGTGCACATTTGAGACCACTGCAAGTTGCTCCGTGAAAACACCCTCACTCCCTCACTCAATGCACCCACAGACAAAATCAACCCTGACGCATTTAATAAGGTCTAATTGGGCAACATTAATAAAGGGAAGTGGAATTCATTAAACCATTGATGTAATCTGACAACTAGGATGAGATAGTTGGACAGGGAATATATCAATTGCATAAGTGAGGATGTGTGAAAAATCCTACTGTGTGTTTCGTCGCATGTTTTGTTTATGCATGGGGCTAAAAACTCATTGTGCACAGCAGAAAGTTCAGAGACCGAGATGACATGAGCTCATAATGGAATACAATACCCAATAGCTGTTGTTTTGTGCTGAAAACACTCTGGGAGGGGGTAATGCTAGTTAAAAAAAATAAATAATAATAATTGCGATTTTACATTTACAGTAAGATTGATGGTATAACATTGGATTTACTATTAATTGTTTTACAGTGTATTTGTATTCTCTTTGTTTTCAGAATTGTTTAATAGTGAAATGGCTTTATAGAAATTGTCTTTTTTTTCCCTTACCTTTTGTGATATTTGCAATCATTCCAAGAGGCTCCTATTGCAGTGTTTTGATAACTCAGTGACTATGAGTTCATCAGATGCTCTTCAGTTGTGTTTGCCTGCCATAGGCATATGTAATGTAGGCTAGATTAGCCGCAAAACAAAAGGAAACTTAATACAGAGTGGCAGTTCACTTGATGGCACTGGCTCTTACTTCTATATAGACACATCTGGCTGATCGAAGTTACGTATATTATGGAGGCCACTATAACTGAAGAGCAGCTTCTGAAGCACCTTACACAAATGTATGAAAAAATATGACTAAATAAATATTAGGCCTATTACGTGGTTATCTTTCCTACTTCTTTGCTACGAGAGGAGCTGCGGCTTTCCCCAGGAGATGAGACGCTTCAGCTTCACTTCAGCCCTGCTCCGGCAGCCAAACCTGGGGCAAGCCCATTCCCTCTTCCCCTCTCCTGACCTGCTCTCCTTCTTGCACTTGGTTTGCTTGTCTTTCGCTTCAAACTGATCTTCCGACCGCCATTTAACCAGGCTATTTACAGTTTAAAAACTGCTACTTAAAATGATCCACGAGTGGGAATTAAAAACTGGAACTCTTTTTCTCAGATTTATTTCACATGCTGGATTTAAATGCTGAAACTTTGCTAAATATTTTCAGATTTATAAATATTTATATATATATATAAATATATATACAGTATATCTGGAAGTACACATTTAAACATTTATTTAAGAGATTTATATATCTGAAAACTGTCCGGATTTAGCAGTCAACTTATATATTTATTTTTAAATTAAATATTTATTTTACAGGAAACAGATTTATCTGCAAGCAGCAAAGATTTAGCTAGCTAAATCTCTACTCGCCAAGTGTAAAAGTAAAACTGGCGCTTTTTTCTCAGATTTATTTCACATCCTGGATTTAAATGTTGAAACTTTGCTAAATATTTTCAGATTTATAAATTATATCTGAAAGTACACATTTAAACATTTGGTTATAACACTCATATTGTGTCCCCACCGAGACCTGCATTATAGCGAGGGAACACTGTATATAACTCCTAAATAACTCTCTAACTGACTGAAAACTCTCTATATAAGCAAAGACATTTTGCACAGATGATATTTCCATTCAGCATTAGTATTGGATGGGAATCTGGTTACAGTGTTCTGGGATTTTACAAACCAGCTGTGTAACCACAGAGAAACTAGTAAATGTATGTTTCACTTCCCAACTGTTGTTTGTCACCGTGAAGCCAGCAGGTGCTGGAAATGATGACCTACTGCACTAAACTGTTTTAACGTGAGAAGTTTCAACGTTTTGAACACCAGAGTGTTTTTCTTTCTCTTGAGGGATTATTCAAGATTATGGGTAAAAGATCCCAGGCGTTTGTGGTTTTCCTGTTTTGATCATTGTTTTTACACTAAGCTATGGAAACGTGCTCCACAATGCAGCCAGTTTAAAGATGCCTGTTGTAACAATGCTCATACATTTTGCCACATGAGAAGCTGCTATATCCCTCTGAGTCTATACACACAAGATCTGACAAATGTTTCAGTCACCAAATAGGCAAAAAGCAGTTCCACAACAAACGTCTTCAAAACGTTTGGAAAACTCATTTTTATGTTAAAGGGGTAACACGCATTCATGTAACTGGTAGTGTTGTGTGATCCGCTGTCGTTACGCATTCTGACCTCTGACCTTGAGATGAGGTTAGCTCTATAGCTACACCTGCAGATCAGCCTGGCTCTTTTGCATAGTGGTTAGGACACTCGCTAACGGAATGCATGGCAGGCGGTTCACCCTGTTAATTCAGCATAACTGCATTCTCCAGGCTTCTTTTGCCTCTAGCAACCCAATACCTTTACATCCCTCTGCTGCACTTGTTAGGAGCCCACCTAACCCTTGTCCTGTGTGCAGTAAAGACTAATACTCTGGGTCTCACACTAATCAAAACACTTGATATATGGACTGGAAGTTGTATTGCAAGGTCCATTGCAAACACATTACACTATATCCGATCAGTTTGATCTGTTAACAGCATACTGACTGCAGCGGTGGAGATGTTCAATTTCAAAAGCAGTGGGTATGTTTTCCCCAGTATGAGTTAGCCCTTTTACTCCATTGATGGCAGCTTGATAGCTAACAGTTCTTTCAGGTTGAATTGGACTTTATTTTCACTCCACTTCAATCCAACATTGTTATTTCTTACTAAAAATGAAAAATAAAAGGTTTGTTCTATATACAAAGTGTTCTAAGGATTGGTTTACGTCACCTACTGGTTTACGTCAGCTTGTGCCAATAGAAAGCCATTACACCAGTTTACACAGTTCTGATTAAATTAGCAAGAGTGACATGGGAAATTGCTACAAGGCGGCTCACATTATAGGTTAATTATGTTGCTTTAGCTGCATGCCTGTTAGTAAGTGACAGGTGTTAGTAATAAAACCGTAGAGCATTGGGCCCCCTGGAGTTTACGAGTTGAATTTGACTTGCCAGACACACAGATATCTTGTTAATTGTGGATTACTGCTATGGTTTATTCAGGGTACCAGGTGGAGCCTTTCACAAGAGCACTTGTTTCTCAATTATGGGGTCTGGTCTGTGTTTGAGTAACATACCTGTTTTCTTACACAGAGCATGTTCCAAGGTGGACTTCAGTAAAATCCAAACACTTTGTTAAGACATGTCTTCCAAAAATAATACAAGTTTCAAATGCTGAAGAAAGCTGAACAGATCCTTACGTTATTATGGGCCTTGCCCATATTGCCTGAGCATTATTGGAATTGATCCCCAACAATTCTTAAGTAAACTATGGCAGTCATTTCTACAAAAAATAAAGATTCTACACAAAAATCCATTTCATCTGTGCATGCAACCAGCATGAGCCATATGATGGGTTTTGAAGTGAGTATACATTTCACTTGTAATGTATGCGTGATATTTTCTGGGTGAGTGTGTTTTTATCCTCATCTGTCACCCCCATTATCAGACACCTCTAGCAGTATAGGAGGGATTATCATGAATATGTGAAACATTCTCCAAGCCATTAAACCACAAAGCTTAAGACGGCACTATTGTCATGTTACAAGGTATTCCTGTAAATAGACAAACCCAGCATGCAGGGGTGCATGGGATTGACTTCAAAGATGTTTTAAAGTGCATGCATGCTGGAAGCCAACATTTCAAATGCATGCTTAAATCAATACGATGTCTGTTGGCACGGTTACGCTTCAGGTCCACATGACCAATCTGGATGTAGCTGTGCTGGTGCCAAGTGAAAGAAACACTCTTCAGGTTTAACAAGACAGACGGGGAAGCAGTGCAACCCTTGTAGAGTATCCTTATCAGCATATCCTGGTATTTGAATTAATGACTCGTTTTAAAGTGTAACAGAACATTTGTTTAATGTCAGCACAGCTCAAAAAGGGAATGGGATACATCATAGTTATAATCTCCTCTAGCCACAGCAATCAAATTATTTGGCAATTTGCTGGACTATTAACATTTATGCCTTTTACATACCATGCTTCTAAATAATCTTTGGCCCTTCCTACCCCAATCCTGCAGAAAACAGACCAGTCCTGTCCTAAAAAAGAAGAAATGCATGAAACAAAGTCTACAACATGACATTTTTCCAGCTCCTCTATTCACAAAGCATTATTATCCCAAATGTCAAGTTTACATTCATTCAGCCCACAGTGTCTGCTTGTCACAATCGGTCCGCCTCAGTTAATGAATGTCAAAGAGCATTACTAAGTTGACGGGGAGCAGGAGATGAGGCATTCTTTTTGCAAGTCTGACAGATATCTGCAGTTCTTTATTTCACTAGGAGTTTTGTCTTTATATAAATGGGCAGCAATTCCAGACTTTTACAATGCATTCATACAGAAGCCAGTCTCATCTTGTGCATTCCATTTGTTCCAGTTTGCATTACTATTGTATAGATCGTAATATCACCACTATTGTATAGATCTTAATATCACCACTATTGTATAGATCTTAATATCACCACTATTGTATAGATCTTAATATCACCACTGTTGAAATCTTTAATCCCTCTCATGTGTTTTGCATACTTTTAAAGACCATACATTACATAGATAAGGTCTGATGAATTCGAGATACTATATGAAGGTTTGTAAATGAGGCTGAATACAAGGCACAAAAAGGGAGCAAATGGGCTGTTTTACTGACAACATCATGGGTGAAATAAATCAAGCATTGCATGGACATTGATGTTGAACCTGGTAACATTAACTCATATACAGTATATGTGTGTCATATAGTCAGGGGAAGCGCAGGTTTGCGTCCCGACAGTGGATGCTACTGGCCAGTCGCCCAGTCACCTTAAAGTGGACACCTGCTGGGCTGTCTAGTGTAGTTGCCAGTTGTCCCCCCAACATTCTGTTAAGACCTGTGAGATTAAACAGCCTCTTTGTGTCAGTCCTTTAGTATCAGACACTGACTCTGTAGGGTTTGTGACCAACCTTCCCTGCAAGTCATCCACGTCGGTCATTAACACTTAATGACACCGTTATTGATGGTCATCCCAGTTAAACACATGACTGACCGCGTATTTTATTACCCCAACCTTGAACATTATTCCATTCCTGTGACCACAATATCTGATGTAAGCTTATTAAGGTTGAGAAAGAAAAAAAAGGAATAAGTGACGTTTTAATTTGTTGCGGTAACTGTAATCTTCTTAACCACTGAAAATTAATATCTTTCAGGAGGATTTTTTTTTTTTGCATTTCATTAACAGAATTAAACATAATATCTGAGTGCCAAACTAAATGACTATTGGTGAGTAACTATGGGGTTGTCCAATACATGTTTTCATCCCAAAGGGAATGCAGAGGAAGAGGTTTTCTGGTTATATACGCACAAGACGTGGCAATGACTAATGTAACAAAAGGAACAGAATTGAGTCATTGTTTTTTTACAAGAGCAGAAACATTGGTTTTATGTTTTATTTAATTACTTACCTGTTTAACACCCGCATGTGTATTCTCTGTCATTTTCTATTGTCACTGTTTACTGTACACCAGCCTTTACAAGGAGGCTGTGTGGTCCAGTGGTTAAAGAAAAGGGCTTGTAACCAGGAGGTCCCCGGTTCAAATCCCACCTTAGCCACTGACTCATTGTGTGACCCTGAGCAAGTCACTTAACCTCCTTGTGCTCCATCTTTTGGGTGAGACGTAATTGTAAGTGAATCTGCAGAAAAAACAAATAATAATAATTCAGCAATGTTCTTTTTTTCTGGCTCTGACTTGTCAAATCTGAATTTCTGAAGTAAGGTGGTTTGAAAAATAACCTTTAGGTGTGTGTATAGACATTTTCCCTTTACTAACTCTCTGTTATCACAGCTGAAGGGGCAAGCTTGCTGACCCCTGAGGTTGTGCCTTTACCAGGTGAGCAACTCGGGGCTTATAGTTATAGTTTGAAATTAAAAGACAAAAAAGGGATGTGGATAAAGGATAGACTACAAAATACAGATAACATGACTATAGTTGCTGTTTATGACATTACATACACTTTAAAAACAACTCTGTGGTTGAGGAGGATGGAAATCAAGATATTAAGTCTGTCCGAGTACCAAGGCTAAGTAAGGTTGGCACAATGGTATTTAAAATCTCAGTTGCTTTTGTTCTGTTGACTGAATTCACAGATACAGGCATCCAATTAGAAATGGATGTAAAATGCTGATTTGTAAATCCCAGATACCTTAAAAAAAAACAGGCAAACTATTTGTCTTCTGCAGCATTTGGGTCCACCACAACTAGGTCACGGTTTCATGTTCGGAACAAAACTCTTTCAAATCAGAAATTTCTTTCAGCAATGTTTGCCAAACTGCTGTAACAAACAACCCATAAATAAACACATATTTTGCCAACACTGCAGAGGTGCCAAAATGCATTATGAATTATCAAGATTAAATTCATATGCTGCAATGATAATCATATGCTTTTTATTACCTTCAAAAGGGCTGGCTCGTTTTGCTCCTTACATAGAGGCCAGACATTCTGCCTCTCTGCCTTCTGATGTTGTTTGTGGTTGAAATCGAATATTTCACATGTCTTAGTAATTGGTGTAATAAAAATTGTGTTACAATTCAATGTTCCTACAGGGGCTTGTATTTTCTTTGGATATTTTCTGACATCTTTTGAAATATAACTTAATTGTGTTCCTAATATAATTGAGAAAAACACACTTTTTTCTTGGTCACAGGAAATGGTTTGTTAAACTAACTAGTTAAAGTGTATTGTTTTGTTATTTTGATTCCTTTACATATGTATATATTTTTAATATTTCCTTAGTATGGGTTCTATATACAAAAAAAAAATACTGAATAATGTTTAGCTCTGCGTGCATTTCAGTAAAAGCTTGATTATTAAAATGTTGATTTTTACAAACCTCTATAATCTTCCAATCTGTCATGTTGTGGGAAGTGTTTATTTGTATTTGTTTTTAAAGGTTTCTTAAGTGTGTACAAATTAGCAATTGAGCAATTATACTTCTGGAATCCAAGCAAGAGATTTTAGTGGACGATGTGACGATACTACACTGTATCTACACAACATCTGTGTATATAGTATGTAAAATGGCACCGCCTCAGTTCTAACAAGCCAATGATATCAAGATTGGGTTGATTTTTGTGCTGTGCCTGAAAATGTTGCCTCCGAAATAAGATTATCTGCTGTCAAATCAAAATAGATTAAAACATGTGTTAATAAGTGTTCTTTCACATAACAATTCTTCTGAGTCTGTCTGAGTTCTGTTGTTCCAATATTATTCGTTGGTTTCACAGACCCCGTTTAGCACTAATCTTGGACTGCGTTATTTAAATGAACATTAAGTAGTTGAAGATTGGAGCTAATCGGGGTCTGTGAATCCAGCCATATACGTTGTAGCATCAGCCCCACCTGGGCAGCATAAGGAGCGTGCTGCCTGCTGCACTTCATTGTGTGGCACAAAACCTGGCTCGGTTATTATCATGTCTGATAAACATTCTTAAGCCATTAAATAGAAAGGAATAGAATGTAATGGTTTCAAGGGTTTCACGGTAAAAGCTGAAAATTCAAAGTAACTATTCAATCCAGTGTTTTCTACTCAACACTATGTTTAGCTATTTTTTTTGCAGCAGTTCTTAGTTACCGGGTTAATTGTTTAAGTGCTTTTAATGCAATGCCCTGGTTCTCATTTAATTAATTAGCTTTGTCTCATTAAGCCATTTGGTCAATTTCTTGATAACAGGCACCTGACTGGTTTAGGGGGAGGCAATTTTTGTGGTGAGAGAAGGGTGGGGTGGTCAGAAACCTATTGTAATAGACTGTGTTTTGAAGAAGAAAGAGTATCTAAGAAATTTGTGTTAAGTCTTTCTGTGAAAAGGTTGTGTCAAATGCTTTCTCAGGAACTAAAACACTCCAAGAAAGCTTAAACCCAGGTTGAAACATTTATATAGGAAATAGTATATACAAATTGCAACCAAGCATAAACACTGGAGTGACCTGATTAAAACAAGAGGGCGAGAGAGGTTGAGACAGACCTTTCCAAAAGATCATATCTCATTTGTTAAATTCATCACACTGCCTGAAGCTTGTTTGGCTTTAAATCTCCCAAAGCCACTATTTAATTTGTCCCAGCACATAGCTTGCATGTAAGCCTTGTCAAGACCCATTTCAGGAACTGAACCTCATGGCCCTCAATTGGACCGGCAGTAGCTGAAGCTCAAACCCAAAGCACAAGAAACCATGCATCCCCAACGTGCTTGTGATGGCGTCTCGTGATAAATACATTCATGAAATGAAACCAAACAGCCTGCAAATAATTACTTTTTTTTTTTTTTTCAGCATTGGCTACATAAGCGAGGGCATCGAGGAATACGTCACATCCTTTCCAGCATGCAGACGTAAAACAGGTCAGACGAGTGTATTCGTTGCCTCCTGGACCGATGGTGTGATTTAAACATGTCAACAAATTGGCCTAAATGTGGGTATGATGAGCAATACAGAACATAATTAACTCTCAAGTTTTGAATAAATAGTTTTTATATGATAATTGCAGGCTTATTGAATGCTGACAAAAGCTGGTATTGCCTTAAAAGGAATTGCAACACATTGTAATTTGTTTCACAAATAGGTCAATTAAACTGTAGTTATTATATGCAAAATCTGGCCATGCAAACCCTGTAGAAGCCCCTTTGGAATTGTTTCTAAAACCAGCTACATCTTAAAGGAAAAAAAGTACATCAGTTAATATTTGGGGGGCCCTAAGGCTTGACCACATGTATTTAATTTCTCTGTGTAATTTTTATTTCTGTCTTCATTCCAGAACATTTTCACAACCGTTGAAGATTCTGTCCCTTAATGTTTTCTGCAATATGTAGTTATGCTGTATTGTTCCTAACTACAATCTGTGGTGGTCTTGTGATGTGGACTGGGCACTTACTCAACTGGAAGAGAATATAGAGTTTATGCCAAAAAGAAGGCTATTGGCACACCTTGATACCCATGGCCACCTCTGCCATGTTTGTATCCTGTCTGCTTGTGTGTTTTTAATGATGTTAGCCCTTATATGATCAGGCAAGTTGAGTTTTAATGGTATGTAACAAAGGTACTTGTTTGTTTCTTTCAAGCCATTATAGTCTACCAGTCTTTCAACATGACTGCACCTCAATAGTGTGGACTGTCACACGTTTAACCACAGTGTTGCCATTCACTGTGTTTGTGATGACGGCACATTATTTAGGTAATGTGAATATGGCATTAGTCTGCTGCACAACCTAGACCTCTAAGTTTATTTAGGTTCTAAGAAGCAGTCGTAAGTGTCGAGTGGTTCTGTGCAGTGATGAAGCCTGTCCTTTAACTAGATATCCAGTGTCTTGTTTTTTTTTTTTTTATGATTGGCTTGAAGTGACATTGATAAACTGTATAAAAATACAGCACTAAAGGTGGTCGACATAAGCCATAACCACAGATCACAACATTGCCTTCACCTGTATGGCTGTGTCTGAAATCCACACCTACTCTCAGAGTAATGCAATCAAGCTGCCTATTGCACCTGCTGGTCTGTTTGCTTCTCTAGTTGTGTGGGTGGGAGTCAAGTTAACATACAAGGCAAATGATTGTCTAAGGCAATGCAATGTTTAACCTGTTTTAAACCAAGAGATAAATGGAGATGTACCTCTGAAGCAGGCAGTGCTATCTGATAATGGCTAACTGGGTCTAAGCCCTTGGGATGCTCTTCTCCTGTAACCATGCAGGCATGGTAAGCAATAGCAAGCCTTATAATGAGCCATGCTGTTCAATAATAAAAGGTGATATTCTTACGGTGTAGAATAACACACCATTGGTACCAATCGCATGCCTTGAACTACCAGTCAAGTTGACAAATGTTTCAGATAATGCCTTAATCAGTGCAGTGTTATCCAGAACTCTTGTCTTGGCTAATTACACGAGAAGAAACCTATACTTGCAACATGAGACTGACGGTTGAATGAGTCAGAATGTTTGTCTTTTTGATTCGGTTTCCTATAATTTTAACCTCAGAATTCATTGAAGTATATGTTAGTGAAGGGCAGGTAGGACTTGCTGCTACTATTTACTTGATAGTACTTTATCACTGATTAACATCAACAAAATGAAATTCTATACATCTCAAAGCTAATTTGTATACAGTGTACTAATGAGACGAACTTCTTGTTTCCTGATATCACCCCCGGTTACAAAATTAAATGTAGAGGCAAACAAATTAGGTCAAAGTTCATTGGTCCCCACTGACTCCCCTTTAAACACTGCTGTTTGGAGTACAGTAGGAGCCATGCAAGTGCACTTCACATCCTGTGTGTAAGCAGTAGATCGAATCCACTTTGTGCCGATATTGGCTGGGGGCCTGCATGAAAACTTTGAAAACAAGAAATGTATATTTTATTGATTTTGCTCTGTTGTCTAAACACAAGCTTACAAGGGTGATATTGTTGACACAACACCTTTTTTTGGGAAAGGGTTGACGTTGAAATGAGGCATACTGGGACATCTTAACCACCAACACTTGTGCAGGGTAGTGCAAACAATACAATTATTTCCGAATGGCTCAAAAGCATAAAACGATCAAGAAAAACAATGTAGCATAAAACACAATATTCCCGTTAATCCCTCATTTAGCAATGCTACCTTTAAGGGGTGACGCCACCATGTAAATGTAATTTATTTGTAGTTAGCAGTAATGTTTTTGTAGAGGGACCTGCAAATACATAGGTAGTAGCTCTAGGCAATTTAAAACAGACCTGTACTCTTATCATCCCTTTTATATTCAATTGTTAGGGGTATTAGCCTGGGGACACATGGTGAAGTCATGCGTGTCAATGTTTCAGGCTGATGATATTTCTGCATATACTATTACACGAGGAAGTTTACTGTCAATGTGCTGTCACCATAGATCATCAGACAAGCCTGGTAGACCTTAGAATAACATATAGTGTAACATACAGAGCACAGGCAAACGCTGAAAGAAAAACACAGCACAGCAACCATTGACAAGGGCCAGAGCGATACATTCTCTGTGTGAGTTCAGTTGCCTTGGTAACTGAAAGACAGGACATTTTTGATGGTATCATAGGCTTCCTAAGAGTAAAAGGTTTGAACTTAGGTAAACAGCATGTTCTTTTAATAGAATACATCTTTTATTGCTGTGGATATATACCTTTCAATGGTGCTTTTGTAGTTTGTATGCTGTGAATAATATTTGGTTGGGTGGGAGACTTCCAAATTGCATTTCAAGGATTCACAATAGTTTTTTTTTTTTTTTTTAAAAAGAGATAAAAGGTATTGAAATACAACTCCCGTTGCCTTGGATAATATAATATACATATTATAGTACGATTGTATGTATGAAACAAAACACGATGTCCTATTATAATGTGTATGAAGCCAACATCTATTCATGACACACTCCATTAACAACGCCTGCTGATTTAATAATATATCAACATTAATTAATCAATGAGGCACATACAATAAATGGTGACTCCCTTATCCTTAAAAACAAACACAATTTATATAATGCACAACCAAACAGGCATTTTAATTCTGTGAGTGGAGTGTTTTAAAATCTAATCGAATGTCATATATCAGAGCTGGCTATGCTTTTTGACGCAGTCCCATTAATGTCTACCCCAGAGGATAATCCCCCCACCCTCCTCTTTCTGATTATGTGGACACACAAAAAAAACAAAAGATGCAAAGCAGCTAAAGTAAAACACCTGCAATCATGTGGGCCAGGAATATCTCATTAGAAATCCTGCCGAGTATGCAGACGGAGTCTCAGGCAATCCATCAAACACTTTGCATGATAGAATGTGTGTGGAGTTCTATTTAGAGCTGCAAATGGAATTCAGAATAAAGATCAAAGTGTTTCACATTCAGGAAGCAGTCAGTTTCATCTTATTGGTTAAATAGGAGTCCTGGCCACCTTGTGCAATAACAGCAGTTTTCTGTATGTGTGTGTGTGTGTGTTTTATGAGATGTGTGCCCACATAAGATGCGATACACCATATGCCATTGTTTAACATCATTTATAGGCACAATTCCCATCTCAGAAGACCCTTGTGATGAATGTAGATTGACTATAGTTTTTTTTTCTAAACTCGTATTTCTTATTCTAACTTGGCTGTGGTGACTGCTTTGTCTCTTCACGTCTTTGCTGTAAAGTATACCCATTCTTCTCCACGCCAGGCCAGCATAGATTTGTCCAGATCAACATTCACAGGACTCCCACAGTTACTCTGGAAACTTACTGAGAGATTTCAACTGGTCTGAAGATGTATGTATTTTTAGGTAATGCACTGTCTATACCTTGTTTTGAAAGGCAACATATTTCTGTATGCATAGTTGCCTCGTTCCTTTAACTGTGTTAAAAGTTATCACCCCTTACTAAAGACATAACATATTCTTAATTGGCAGATGAGATCATCAACCAACATTATCCCTCCTAGGTAATGCGAGTCTCCTCATCCAAGTCACATGCACACTCTGATAGCTTTAGTGAAGATTATGTTGATGCAAGCCATGTTTTCATAGACTCCACCTTAGCACACAGCTGGAGAAAGATGTACAGCTATGGCCAAAAATGTTGCATCACCCTATAGAATAAACTAATTTTGCTTCAAGGAGTCAAATAAAACCTGCTGAATAATGTTACATTAACATATTGAATTACATACCGGTGTGTGTATATATGTGTATATATAGTGTAATGTTTTCTTGAATTTGAGAAGTACAGTACATCATGAATAGTAGAGTATGTGCATTAATTAAAACTAAATATACTATATGGTCTGGGGTCCCCCTGAGTGGAAGTTGTACATAACAGATACAAAAAGGACTTGTACAGAAACACAACAGTCACTGCACAT
Organism: Acipenser ruthenus; assembly: GCF_902713425.1. Classification (NCBI taxonomy): domain Eukaryota; kingdom Metazoa; phylum Chordata; class Actinopteri; order Acipenseriformes; family Acipenseridae; genus Acipenser; species Acipenser ruthenus. The sequence continues at coordinate 1,657,858 of NC_081228.1, forward strand.
TTTAAATACAGCACTCTAGTCCAGAGTACACTTCACCATGCAATATGGTGATGACATCATGTACATGACACCTCAAGGACATCACTGCTCATGCCTCCCTATTGGGAAACACTATTAGCTCTCTAACACAAGCCAGATGTGCACAGTGTGGGCATGTTTTGCAAATACTCTGAGGTAATGAAAGGATGTTGTGGTCTCACAACATGGGCTGTAAGTGCAGACTTGACAGTGGAATGGGATTTGTATTCAACAAAAAACTTTTGCAGTTGTGCTGGATTTCCTTCTGAGACCCAACGGCAAAAGCTGATCCCCTTGCCTACTTCATGTCCCAAGCCTAGCTGGATAAGAAAAATCATTATGACATTGTTCTATGGGTGCCCTGAGGATTCAGACCAAGATGTGGTTCCAATTTTATTGCAAAACAAAACATGACTTGCCATGAGGGGATATGACTTCATCGGTCTGTCATGGACAACAACCGTTTTAGATCTGTGCAGTCCCCACCAAGTCAAAGTAAACCGTCTTTGGGGACCAATTTCTGACATCTGGTACCTGCAAGGGTTGAGAACACAGTTATATAAACTGTCCTGTTTTGATGCAGAGCAGAGGGATTTAAGAGCGATCACTTCTCTATGAATGCAATGTCTTTCAGTCTGTGAAAGTATACGATAAAAACTGTGAAATAGGAAAAAATATTTGCAATTCATTTTATTTGAATGTTTTGTAGCAGGGTCCATGTATGTTAACGGGCGTGGCGCACACAGACAGTAGGCTTACTGGAGGTCTTCACTACTGCCCACTACAATCTGAGGCAAGATGATGTGGGCACAAGTTAACTGGGTTGTAATGAGTTTGAGTGGAAGATTTTGTAGAGGGGCCACAGCACCCATAAAGTGGGCTAAGGAGGGGTCTTCTCAACCACAAATAGACTAGTATCCGTCATGGTCAGGGTTATTGATCTCCATAGGACAGGAGGATAGCACACTGCTGTGGCGTGCATCTTGCACTTGGCACTTTTAAAGTCTCGAAATTACTCTGGAGCATAAGGATTTGCATTCCTTGTGTGAAATTAAAATGACATGAAATCCATTCATCAGGAATGCATTCATGGCGTCACCTCTTCAAACAGACAGGCGCTATTTCATCCTGTATCTTTCACGTCTATATGGGGTTTAAAAAAATAATCACAGGAAAGACTGGAGTGTTCCAGAATTTCCATATGGCAATAATGGTTTGGGAACATGCAAGACAAATGTGCAGCATGTTTCAAATAGATCTTTACTAGTCTATTAACCTGAAGAAATCCTAGCAGACCACCACTTTGCCAACAAGGCAACACAATGGATTTTGCAATGGTCCTGATGTGGTAATATTATACTGCAATGAAATACCAGTATGTGTTTTAATACAGTACTTTAGGTATATCAAAATATGAGAATGCTGTATCGAATAAATAACATCAGAACACGGAACAACCTTAAGCATTAGAGCCAACATGCTTTGTGGGTTTAAATTTTGAACGGAAAGAGAATGCCCGTGTGCCAGTCTATTAGGAAACAGTTTTGTTGTTCCTTTTATAATATACCCCCAAGACATTCTAAAAATACTGCACTGCTCGGAAAGATAAGTTTAGTCTCAAATTCATGGGAATATGCTTCCAATAAACCGGATGGATGTGAACCAGAAAATGAACCTTTATGCAAATACATGTACAGAAGGTGGAAGGCCAAACACAACACAGCCAGCAGTTTAACACTTCTTCTTGATAGTTCTGGAAAGCCAGAATGAAGACTTTGTACAAATGTTTTATTTTTTATTTGTTGAAGATACTTCTTGAGATAAGAACCATTCATGCTTCGCATCTTTGCTGGGAATACTGTTTCCTTTCTAACCTGCAGATAGTTTTCTACCTGTTGTTCATTTGCCATTACTTAAAATGCTGCCTACAATATATTTAAGCAGTGTTTTTGTAGGCTGCACTCTGTACCCTATTTAGGAACAGCCTTTATTGGTGTGACATTAGTGTGCTTTCAGTCAGGACAATCTGCCGTTAAATAGCCACCTTTTATTAGAATGCAAAAATCTTACAGATTTCCAAAAATATTGACCCAGTAATTGGTGAAGAAAAATAAGTAGAGTAAAAATAGCAGGAGCACAGCCTTCTCCTTCGGATGCCGCCTGCTAAAAAACAAACAATGAAAAAATAAATCCATGTGACATGTTCATCCTAGTGAACAAAAATATTAGGCAGAGGAATATCTCTACAGACATCAATTCCCTATAACAGCTCAGGAGAACTGAAGGTGAGTGGCTGTCCTCTTATCCCATAACCAAGCCAATTGCCTTTTTACACCCAGGAGTCTAAGAGTGTGGGAGGGGCACCGGCCCCTGGAGGTGTCCACTTGAGCTCACTGGATGCCGGGCAAGTAGAGTTAGCTGTAGCACGATGAGAGAAACCGTCCCTGACAACTGGGCCTCCCTAACCTGTGGGAGCATCACAGCCTCTGCAACACTCTCTGTGGAATCCCTGGTGAATATCCACAGCACACCCAGGATATTAACCTGTTCTCCCCTGACAACATGATTCACCGAGCACAATGTCAGGGACTCTCTCCGAGAGGGGATGAATCTAAATACTTTGCCCTTTACCATATTAATTCTACTGCTGTTTTCTGACCCCTAGTTAACTACGTATTAATACAAGGTCAATATAACAGGTTTAGTTTGAGGAGAGCGGTATTAAGAGCTGACTGAAAATAATTAAAACCTCCAGTGTATCTACAAATGTGCTCTTCTTTCTTAGACAAACCAGCCAGAATCGCTCTGTCGCCCAGAAAAAAAATTACATAAAAGACAGAGTTTACCCAGTGTCTTACAACTGCCAGAACCAATTTTCATAAAATACAGATAATTGTGAAAATATGTCTGTGTTTGAGTAGCTAAGCAGACTTGTGTATTTGAAACCATTATCTAATTAAAGGATCAACTTGTGACAAGATATGAGCTGATGTCACACAGGCAAGTGCAATAAAACATTTGCACTCTGATTTAACTGCATTTGGAAGATGCTTCGGCAGAGTTGGGACATCACTGGAATCTGACCAAAAATGTTTTCACAACATGAACTAACAGTACAATGCGTTGTAACATTTCAGCATATGAAGACATCAGCACAGAAATGAGAACTTTATTTGAAAAGCCATGTCTTGTTTTAAGGTCCTTTATGTCCAGTGGTGTTTTCTAAATCAACTGAGCTGCCAAGCAAATGTCACCCTGAGAAAATGGTCCAGTGTTTCCCAAAGGAACTTGTGATTGGGATTCTCTGATGGGGCAGGTTGCGAGAGATGTGTAAAGTCAGGACTGTACTCTGATGAGTCCCTGACACCTCTGGATAAATCAGGCTTTGGGGTCCATTGATACTGGTGAATTATTCTAATATTTAACACTTTTGAAAAATAGCAAAATCCTTCACCAACAATGTTATAGATTTAAATGCCGTGCGCATGAGATTTGTTTAGTTTTTCATTTACCCATTCAGTAAATGCCATTGGCAATCTGTCGGTGAGTTACTTAGCACTGCAACCAGAAAGAAAGATTGAGAGCCATGGAACAAACTAAATTGTCAATGCAAAGCAGCAAAAGAAGAAAAGCCTGCAAACCAAAGGAAGGAAATATAAGACAAAAATGATGGCGGTCAACTGTGGGTAAAACAGTTTACATTCGGATGTAAAGTTTGGGTTTATTGTTGGTATATTACATGATGTATGAATTTCACATGACTCGCCCTTATACAAGTTTACCATGATATTTTTGCACTGTATTTTTGCACTTTTACTCTGCTTTATCCATGGCAATACCACATATTAACCATAATTTACCCTGGTGTACCATGTTTATTAATATGCTTTACCATACCTCACTGTTCTTCACATTGCTTTCCCATGCTTTCACTATGCTTTCTTACTCTTTGCTATGCTTTTACTATGGTAAACTTTTATAAGGGAAGACATAACATCATCCGGGTTGGGTCTGCCCCACCACCCAGAAACAGATGTGAATTCCCACGTCTTCCAGGTGAAACTCAGACAGGTGTCAGCCCTACCATGTGTAAACAATGATGGTAGCAATCCTGATGGTATTATGTTATAGATATACAGTAGACGCAGGTATATGTTCAGCAATGGGCTTGTTCAGATGTAGCACTGGTTCTTTTCTGAGCTATTACAAAAAAAGCAACTTGGCTTCAATTGGCTTCAGGGCTTTAACAGAATCAGATCCTGCCTCATCTGCAGCTGCCTCTTTGCTTTATAAGACCCAGCGCTAGCCAAGCATATCAAAAGAAAGCCCAGCGCGGGCTCAAGGCTACACGCTGGAGCGTTTTTTGCTCTTATTATTTTTGGCAGGCTGGTTACTTAGGCCCCTAGGTCAGGTCTATGAAATCACAGCAAGAACAAATTATTCTCATCTGAGAAAATAAAATCAGCTGCTTGTAGCCAGCCTGGTCCCTTGGGTAATGTAATGTAGATGGGCAATTAGCCTTTATGGGTGTGGAGGAATTGATTGGCTTTAAGCCCTAATACCATGTTGCTCATCTGGTTGAAATAAACAATATATATATATATATATATATATATATATATATATATATATATATATATATATATATATATATATGCCTGTTATTCTACTGCATAACTTAAAACATAAACCATAAAGAAAAGCATGTTGTCTAGGTTATATATCAGTATTTACAAGGCTAAAATTACAGTACTTGTATTACGAATACTGATTCTTACAGTACATCAAGTAAATGTCCTTTTTTTGTAATTTTAAAACGCAACAGCTTCACTTTCTTTTGCTCGATTATAAAATTGTGGCTTATTCAAATTTAATATCAGTCTGGTATAGCATCTTTGGTGGCCAGCTACATGTACGGTTGTCATTTGTTCAATACATATGCTCGCCACTTTATTAGGGTCTGTGCCTAATAGCGGGTTGGGCCACTGTTTGCCTGATCCCTGCTTTGCTTTGCCGCGTCGTATCACCCAGACTCCACCCAGGGTATTCCAGGAGAACATGCCCCATACCAGAGTGATGCCAACTCCAGTCAGATAGATGGGGTCTAGTAAAGTGGCCAGGGAGTGTCTATATTGTATGAAGGCTAGAATATAACTGTTTGTAGGAATGAGTGAATGATGTAGGGTTACCTGTACTGTAAGTAATTACACAATTACATTAAAACGAAAAATTAAAAAAAAGTTTTACCCTATACAAAGTCAACATGGTCGTTTGAGCCTGAAGCTTTAACAATCTGCTTGTAAACCATGGAAACCATACAATATTTGTTGGCTTGACTTAAAGCTTATCAAAGATTGCCCAATTACCATACAATCTACCTGTTTTTTATTTTATTTAACTCCAGCCAATGACAACAGCGCTGTTTTTCTTTTTAATAGTAATAACTTTATAAAAAGAGTATTATTTTTATAATGGTTCCTTCAGGCCGATAATAAAATCTATTTCCCTTTATGTACAGTTTTGGATTAAGGTACTCAACCAGGAAAACAAGTAATAGACGGAATGCATTGTTTTATAATTAAAACCGTTCTCTTGAGGCAGTCTGCAGTTTTATAATCCTTCGTAGTCTACATAATAAATTAGGAACTCCATTGCTCTAATAAAATGAAACAAAGTTATATGTGTTCTCTCTTACCTGGGGTAACCAAAGTATAGTAAGCCTTCTTTTTATTTTAGTGGGCTTTCGTGTTCAACATGCACTGTGACCAAAGCCAGCTGACCGACTTGCAGGTCAGCAGATGTTCTAATGAAAATCTAAGCCATTTCCACATCTTCACCAACAATACATTGTAACTACAATGGCAATGAAGTGACTCTGTAATGGATACAGCCGTGGCGTGAACCATTGTCCTGGTATATTTTTACATAACAATGGTATCACAATTGTATAAATCAGTACCTGTCACTGATATTCCACTGCAGTCTTGGCCATTGAGTCTTGACCAGCAAACTATTTACTATAAAAAGTGCATAGTTATACCTTGCAAAGTTTCAAAAGTGAATACAGCTTTAAAAATGTTGCAAAATTATGAGGATTATTATTCCTCATAATTTTACCTTTGATCTTTTTACGTACCATGGAGCAATATTACTTTCCTGGCAATAAAAAAGAAATGAGGACATAGGTCTTAATTCTTTTAATTTATTAAGAGCTTTCTTCCTAAGCAATGGGCCGCTGTTTTTTCCAGCACAGAGCGCAGCCCAGCACTTAACAATGTTCTTGCCACGAGGTTGTCCGCCCGACCCCGTGCACAGGAGAGTGTTGGCTACGGTCCTGTTAGCTCACGCTGAGGGGCTGTTGTAAAATAGCAGTGTGGAGCAACTTGAAACAACAACAAAAAAGACAGCATTTAAAACAAAACCAAAAATTTACAGCTAAAATATGAAAGTTGCATCAAAGTAGAAAACGTTAGCGTTCATGTTTTATATATCTTTTCATGTTAGACCTTTAGTTTGTACAATGTATAGAAAATCCCACTTAATAGAAAGTACAGCCAAGTATGGTCCACTGTGACTTTATTAATTGTAGTACTGTGTGCGTGTGTGTGGGCATATACCCTCATCATGCAACCTGCCATTTTAATCACGTTACTAAATGCTGTGCGAAGCAGAAAGGGTATCTTCTTTTGAATAACCTAATAATGAATCATCAACACATAAGGATGACGTCCTAAATTTAACAGTATTACCCCCCCCCCACCCCACCCCCCCATGTAAATATTATTATGTAATTTCTTGAGGGTTCTATGTGATGCACTTTATTTTATTATTTCTGCCGCAATCTTTAGTTTTTATACTGAAGTTGGTCTTTGAAAAAAAGTTTGTGTCCCCATGCTTTCACCATGGTTGTACTGTGCATTTACCATAGTTTACCATTGCTCTGTTTTTTTTTTAATGCTTAACCAAACCCCTCCTGATCTTTACAATGCTTACCTTTGCTTTACCATGCTTTACTACACTTTTGCTTTGCTTTTACCGTGGTAAGCTCTTATAAGTAGATCAGCTGGTGAAAGCAATAACGCATGCCTTGAGTGTCCATAGTGAATGCTGCGTTGAGCTCATGCAGGTTGGTTCATGTTATCAGGCAGAGACTATCCATGCTGGGCCCCGTCTCCAGGATTCACTATCTTGGCAACGTTTGTTATTCTGGAGGTGAAACAGGCGGTTTGTGTCCCTCCCTCGCATGCAGAAAAAGGGTACCATTTTCCCCAAATTTCACGAGTGCCTACATGTCTTTTTGACCCCCCCCCCCCCCCCAGTAATAACACCACTGGAGAAAGTAACTTGATAGCAGGAGAGTTAATCCTGGATGATGCTTGTATTCTCTCCACATTGTTTTTGAGCAGCTTTAATTTATTAGCTGAGACGCCCTGGCAAAGTCAAGGTCTGGCAGTGGCACACAAGTAAATATAAAAGAGCCTGGTGAAAACACAAGCCAGAAACAGTTTATAAGTCTGAGGCATGGTTTTATTGGAGTGGCAGAACATCTTTTAAATTGAATACAGAGGCAGATAAATAAAATGCCTTTGAGATAGGATTTGAGGTTAGATAGCAAGCTTTGAAAAAACCTTGGGCTCTGCTCGGTTTTGTAAAGAACTTGAATTTCATATTTTTTTGTTTCTCTTCAAGACATACAGTATGTACTGTTCATGGATATTTAAAATAAATAAGTTTTGATTGTGACCATAGTACTGAAACAAATGATACCTGCATTTCACATATTTGAATGCTTTCATTCTGCTTCTGTCTCCATACATAAGTGCCTGTTTGCTCGATGGTTTTACATCGCACAAATGGAATCATTCAAAAGACTAGGCACAATTTGGCTATCCTTCCAATTACCCAAATCTCTGCTTTTCTAAGACCCACATGTTTCCACTATAACTGCAAAACAAATACTATTAAAATGCTATTAAACCATATCAAATCAGGTTGCTCACTATGTCAGGAAATAACTTGTATTGATTAAAATACTTAATGGCTCTCAAACGTGATTTTAATTAATTCTTAGGGAAGTCCGTCTACCATTCTAGGGGGTACAAAAATTCCTATTTGATTAGAAAATGGTCTGTTGGGACCACAGTTAGCCAGTTGCTGGTCACATGTGTCAACATGGTCAAATCTAGTAAACAGTTATGCCAGGAACTTGACAGGATGCACAACTTGATCCAGATTTGCTTGGGCATAAATTCATTAGCCAGCAAATGGCACAGACTGATTAATGTTAATAGGTTCAATGCTTATGTGAAGTACCACATGTGATGAATGCATATGAAGGATTAACAAAATATGTGCTCTTGAATTAGATGCAATTTGAATGTGCTGGCCTCAGCTAAAACTGCGGTCAGGGGACATATTTCGATGTTCTAGAATCAGAAGGAGAGAAACAGGAGTGAAATACACATCACGCATATAGAGCTGTTACATAATGTTTTCTTAAGAGTTGGGAACAGAGGGTCTTGAAATGTGAAAAAATACAAATTCTGCCATTACTTTTTATTGGGCTTTATGCTTCCAGTCTCAGCCAAGACCTACAATTAAATGCAGTCTCAAATAAGTAAAACATGGATGATATTGTTTCTAGATATTTCCCAGCTGCTGTACTGTAAAATAATTAGAATTGAGGAACAGTGAAAAATAAGGATCACCCTATTCATTTTTTACTTTAATAATACCCAGGTGCTCCGCACTCAGTTTTCCCAATATTCTGAACAAAAGGCAAGAGAATCGTATTAGTCAGGGGTGATTCATCAAGTCGTGACCAGCAAGCGCTGTGTTTTTCTTGTGCTTTGCTGTGCAATATTTCACTCTGATCTTTGGTTAACCAATTTTGGGAAAAAAGTACTGGATTTAGAACTCTTATCTTGCAATACTGTCATAATATGGCATTCTTTTCTGTGTCCTAATGGCTGTTCTTAGCCTTTTCAGTGCTTTTGACAAGAGGTCTCATTTGACATTGTTCAGAGCAGAGGCTAACCACGTGGCTTAGAGTTATAGTGCTTCTAGTTATGTGATTACAACTGAGCTGAAAACAATGTCCTCAGCTAAACAGAAAACATTCACAGACTGTTTTCTTGGTTCCTCTATGCTTTTGTGCTTCTGAAATCTAAGAGTGGGTCTGATCCTGCCTTTCGGTCATCTGGGCTAAGAATGTGCCTTTGGAGAGTGTCGTCTCCTGACTCTGAACACTGAGTTGTCAAACATGTTTGCACAATATAAATGAGAGCACATTCAGAGTAACGACTGTGTAAATAATTAGAGACACTTCATCTAAAGTGTTACCACAGAAAGTTATACAATTATTACAGCTTTATAGAACAAGACATACAATAAATATAACTGAACATGACCAAGCAAAATCCTTCTAAATAAAAGCCTCCCTCCACCTGATGCCTTTCCAAAGTACTGTGCATTTGTGCTTCGGCTGTATATTTAACAGGATGTACTAAAACCCTTACAATTCAATCACCAGCCACCTTTCAAGGGAACTCGATAAATGACAACCGTGTAAGACAGACCATAAATATTCTTCTCTTCTCTTTGCCAAATGATTAAGAACAGATGACTGAATTTTTTGCCAAAGGAAAATAAACATGGAAGAAAAATACAGCAAGAAGCAACTGGAACTTTTTAAAGGCAGTAAATTGCGTTGAATAGAGAACCAATGAAAACCTATTGCAAAAGAAATATGTAGAGGTGTCTTAGCTCAGCAGGTTTAGACACATACCATGTGCCCTAAAGTGTTCAAGGAGCCACCATGTCATGGTATCTGTTGGACCTCCCTCTGGTGTGGTTCACACATACAAACTTTCTAAATACTGATACCACCCAAAGCTTAAGCCTTAAGTGCACTGTTGAGTAGCAGACCAAAAAGAAACACCGGAGAGACAGCAGACCTAGAGAAGTGGTGCATCTATCCCTGATGATTTCTTAAGAGCAATGACTGGATTCTGCTCTTTCTCTTACCACGTATGTATTATTGCACACATATTAACATGTTAGCATGTTCTACCATTCAACTCGTTTAGCTGCCAACCGTTGGTGGTCAGTGATTACCCAAGGATGTCCAATCACACCGCCCCATTTTATACCAGGTAAAATACATTTACTTTGGAAGCATGATATACCTGTTGGTTATTTTGTGTGTGTTCTTTACAAAACATTAAATGTCTGTCTTATTTTTGCTATGCCTTAGGGTGCCAGGCTCTCTGGTATGTGAGAAGAACACACTCACATACTAACTCTATAGTAATACATACATCCCCTGGCAGTTTACGCAGTCTTTCTGGAGAGAAAAAAAGGATTTCCTGACAGGAGAGAACAGGATGACTAACATCCATCAAAACAGACCAAAACTGCTTTCATTCACATGATTGATTTGTCTAAAGGGGCTTCAGAAAGAGAAATATCTAGAGCTCAATTTACAACACTCTGAAAATTAACCTTCCCGTGCTAGATAAAAAATGAACAGGCTATTAGATTTAAATGTTTTGCCAATAAACTTTTGCACAGGACGTACACTACAAGGTCAATCCTCCCTTTTATTATTGTACTGTTTTGTTTTTTGTTTTGTTTTTGTTTTACAATGGTTAAAGCTTGGGAAAGCATGGAAGAAAAAAACAACAATTTTTAATTGCCATGTATGTTTACCATGTTTTTAGGGTTAGTTTTGAACCTGCTATAATATTGCACTCAAGGGAATTGTTTGCAATGTGCACTGTACAGTCTTAACCTCAAAATATGGTTGAGACCAAACCCACATTTGACTTTACCCAAGAATTCACCAGTAATATCAGAACAGTTTGCTGTTTGCTGTCTCTTGCATAAAACACAGCAGAGGGCATGACTGTAAGCACGTGATACCTCATCATAACAGCAGTACTATGAGAAGAGCATCGATATTACTATTTAAAACCCTGACAAATTACATTTTCTTTCAGCCAACTTATGCACTAAGGACAAGTCTTTACTCAATTAGGCCTTAAATGCGTTGACTTTTCCAAGCTCATGAGTAAAGCAAAGCTGGCGCTGGGGCCCTGAGTGATTCCAGGAAAATGCAGCCGCCTTTGTCTGTTCAGCTACTTATCAACTTCATTAAATAAGACACATGATTTGTTTTAAATACAACTGCCCTTGTAGGTTCAATACATATAAAACAGCCCCATTTCTTCTTTGTAAATCTGTATTTTGTTAAAGATTTGAAAAAGATGCAGAATTGACAGCGATGTGGTCATCGGTTGAGTTAAGCAAAGCCAGTGCTGGTTTGATTGTTTCCTTATGAGACGCCCACTAAATACCACGCTGTTACTGAGCAGACAATCCTCCATGCTTCAAATAGTCGAACCATAAGCATTATCCTCACAGCTCACTGTTAAAAGCTCTTGTTTCTTGTTTGTGCCAAATTACGTGGTGTTTTTTGTAGTGTGGACCTATGACTTCTAGGGCTAGGTTAACAACACCAACCTCATCTCATCGACCCGAACCTTGACCTGTCGTCAGAACACCACGTCTTTCTCTTATGAATGTCAAATTGGGACTTCTGTGTAATCAAAAGTGATTTTTAACCACCGCTGTGTTGTAAATGATAAAGCAGCACTGTGGCTGAGAAGGCGTGCTTCCCTAGTTGACGAATGACATGGATGAAAATGTAACATTTTTGACTGGTTTTAAAACACAGAATTTCCAACAATAACATAGAGGCTGTACAAGTAAGTTGTGAGAATGTTATAAAAGTAAGGGAGGGTTGACTGCCTCTTTAATCTTTTCTTTTCACTAAACAGGGAAGGTCATAGTCTCAAGCATGTCCAAAGTAATTTATGCATTTGAAAAACTTGGATGAGCTCAAATCTGGCAACACTGATGATACAAAGGAGGACACTTAAAGACAAATGATTTATTAGATAAACCGTGTTTAACAAATTGGAAGCTGTGACCTTTACATAAGCCAGATATTTAAATAAAAATATCATTAAGGATTTAAAAAAAAAAAAAAAAAAAAACTCAAGGTTTAAAAGGTACCTTTTATGTTGATCCAGATTCATTTTTGAAATGACTTCATATTTTCTCAAACAACATTTCTAAACTGTCTGGCCATGTTCTTGTATGAAATCCTTAGAGACAACATGCTATCAAACTTGGCATTGTGGTCTAGACATTCCAATGCTTTTCTAAATCGCTGGCAGAGTGATTGAAGTATAACAAAGTGGGTTTCTTCAAGATGGCTCTTTGGAAAATTTGTCTGTTGTGTGTTATGTACTTTATTCATTAGAAGTCCTGTCGGTTTTCCATAAGTAAAGAACACGCACACCAGTAACATCTGGTCTACCTATTCTTAAAATAGACTGTTATGATTTAGAAAAGCTGTTCTATTGCAATGTGATGAATTCACATTGTGTTTGCTTTCTTAAGGAAAGTTTTTAATGGATATGAATATAAGAGGATTTCACATGCTCCAGGAACCTCTAAGGTTATGTACAGTGGGACAATGTGGCTGTCAAAGACTAACAATCTGCAAAAGATATGTGCCCCCCCCCTTCATTTTTCCTCTCAGCTGTAAATTCCTAGGACAAAATTCCTGTTTGTTCCCCCACCCTGTGGCTGGTGTTGCCTGAAATCAGTTTAATAATCTTTGTATTAAAACGACTACATGTTGAGAACTATTTAATTACACAATTCCGGAATGCTCCTTTTAATTTACCAGATGGTCTCTAGATTATATTCCTTAGTGACTGTGTCACTGTCAATGATTGTCTACGTTAAAACGGTGCAGTTTGGTTTACAAGAGTCAGCTGACACTCATCTGCATAAATTTGTATATGAGACCACACTGTTTCATTTGTCACAGGACACAGAACATAACTTGGGTTTCCTCTACTTGAGAGTTCGATTTACCTTGTTTATTAATGGTGGTGCAAATGAGAAAACACCTGCCACCTCGTACAGAAAAATCCCATTAGGATAGCATTTAATACCAGTGTATTACCCTGTAGGAACCCCAGCAGAAACAACATGTCACAACCTTACTAACAAATGGTAGTATAATGGAAATAGAACACATGGTCTTGACACCAATATGGAGTATATTACTGCAGTAGAATATTGGTTCATACCTTTGTGATTCCATTGGTATTTTTTTAAATAAATGTAGTGCCTAAGTATTTGACCTCCAGCACCTCCCCGCAATAGCTCAGAAGAACTGAAGGCCAGTTGACATCTTCCGATTTCCCCCCCAACTGTCCCTGAAGGACAAAGGCCAGCTCACCGGGTGCCTGGTCAGGAGGGGCCACTGTAGCTTGGTCAGGTGACTCAGTCTGTCAATTCTGACTGGAAGAGGGCCAGAGCTAATGTGTCTCTCCTTATAGAATCCCCAGTGAACAGTGACCACTTTATACTGGATCTAAATGCTGCCACATTTAAAATAATTAATAGAGAGAACTTTCTTTACCAAGTTTAATGCACATCTGGGTGATTTTATTTTCTTTAAAAGTTTGTAAAAAAAAAAAAAAAAAAAAAAAAAAAACAGGGTGGACTCTATTTTAATTATTTTAATCAATTAGACAGAGTGGGTAGTCTACTTGTAAACATATTTAATGAGGACTTCGATTCCTTTCCTGCAATCAACAAATTCAAACTGCAAAATAAAACACCCACATTGAAAACTGATGATCAAAAACAATTGGTCACTTAGGTAGTTGCATGCTGCTATCTTCAATTGCATTTTTCATTTCTTATTCCTACTCTCTTGAAGATCACCATATATAAAGATTTACATGTTAAGTACATTGTAACTATGCATAATAACACTAAGTATGTGTAAGTACACATGCATTTATTAAGTAACTACTATGTAAATACACAGTAACTAGACACATTTCATGCAAAGTGTTACCAATATATTTCACTTGCAGACTCACGCAGTGGTGGATCTCTTCAAAGGCATTTAGATGTTAAGAAAATATTAAAAATGAAAAAACAAGAGCTTAACAATGATAAAGCAGGCAGTGGAAAAGAAACATGTTTTAAAATCTTAGTTAGTTCACATTTGTCATATGAGATAGATAAGAACGCTCCAAAGTCTAAAAAATCCAACTAAATAATAAAATATTATACGTTTTTATTTAAGAATGCAAAAAAAAAAAAAAAAAAAAGCTTTTTGGCACTGCGTCTTGATAAGGGAAACGATATAAAAGTCTTACATGAAACCCTTGGCCAGTTAATGGTGGATTTTCTAACAAAGTTAGCTCCATCTGTTTAAGTTTATTTCATTATTGCTATTATTCAGGCCATTTGAAAGAGCATGCTCTGTGTACACTTGTGTTTCTGATTAGCAGCTGACACAAGGAGTGCTTCAGAGATCTGGTAGGGTCTTTCTCCCTGAGCCTCCTCTTCTAGGATTAAGGTACTTGTTTAAGAAAGATGCCGAACAAACTGATTTTATGTATTTTTTTAAAAATCTTTTTAAATGTATGGTAACTGTTTAATTTAGCTTTACTGTGGAAACGAGAGCTCAGTAAACAGTTTTAGTTTGAATATTACATTTCTAATAGCCAGGAATATAAAACAATAAAAACGGATTATGCTTTAAACTCCTGCCATGTTTTATTTAGATAGAGTTGGCTCCGTTGCAATCTAACAAGTCCAAAAAGGTAGGCGGAATGAACATAAACCAATTAAAATCTACATTAATGAAAATGACTGGCATTTTACAGCGCTGTTTTATTAAAGAATTGTCTTGACCACATTTTTATTTTTTCCGACAGTTTGGATTTGCTTATTTTGCCCTTGTTTGTGTGTTTTTTTTTATTACTGGCTTTTTATCTTGAACATAAAGCCCACCCCTGTGATAAAACCAATAAGGTCCCCGAGCCTGGTCCCTGAATGGATCTCCTGGTAAAGGCAAGAAGTGCAGTCATACAGTCAGTTGGAGCGGGTGTTCCTACTCTGTGTGATGTTGCCAGTCTTCTCCAGGGATATAACAAGGAGTGTTGCATTCATTCTGACATGGAGGGAGGCAAAATTGTCAGGGACTGTTTCTCCTTGTCATGCTGCAGCGGACCCTTCTGCCCAGGTGCCTGGTGAGCTCCAGCAGACCCCTGCAGGGCTGGTCCTCCAAGTCCTCCACTGACCTTCATTTCTGGAATGGCATGAGTAATAGGCAGTGTGGTGTGGCAGTGGTAGCATTTTGTGCTATCGGTTCAGAGGCGCTGTGTAATGCGCTCTAATTACATTGCGTTCCTGGCAATACTGTGCTCTGCTAATGGTCGCGTTGTGGTTTCTTCAGGGTAACGTACTGATATAATGATAACCCAATTTAATTATTTTTCTGAAAAATGAAAATCCTGATTTGATCAGTCTCCAACTTAAATTCATTAAAAAAATAATAATACATTACCGACAATGCATTACTTGTCCTACCATTCTTTGGCTTTGCTTAACTATGAAAATAATAAACACATATTTGGCCTCGGTTTTAATTAAGACAGATGGAAGCTCGAAATCCAAATAGCAACTGTTAATCATGTTGATGTATTATTATTATTGTCTTTTTACAGTACATAAGTCATTGTGACCTATAGTATCAGGAAGCTTTCAGCTAATACTTTGCACACTGCTGAATCTTAGATGTGGTTGAATGTCTAGACTGGGTAAAATTGGACAAACATGTTCGAGTAACCATATTTTAACTTGGTGCAATAAAAATTAAAAGATTCATTAATATAGTACAAAAAAATGGTGCTTTGAAGGGCACAGAAACTTGATTAATCCTACAAAAAAGAAATTCAAATTATTTATGCATATTCAAAATATGTACACAAGTACATTTATATATACATCATGAACGAATGTGGATGGCCAAATAACGGGTACCAAATGGAATGAATTGGTGATCTTTATGTGTATTCTGTTTATACACAACGTACACTGCATTAACCCTAAACAGCTGAATTCTGAGTATTCGATCAAACTCTGCCTCTTTACAAGCAGGGGAGTTTGGAACAATTCCATTCTGTTGTTGGATTTCAATGAATGCAAAAATCATTCAGCAGCATGGACGACCAAAACGTTATTCATAACGATCTGACTGTTGCTTTTCATAAGCTTGACTGCCTGGGCCTGTATTAAATCTATATGATGGCTGTGCCATAGCCATTATGTAGTAAACAGACACTGCTATATTCTTTAACTCAATTAGGGTTTAATGAGGAAATTCTGTTGCTATTTTCCAACATTTAACATGGCTACAGATGGATAAAAAAAGAGTAATTCTAGTTCGTATGACCTCCTGAACTACACATGAAGTAATTAGGTCAATCAAACGCTTGTTCAAGGTAATCACTGCTCATTTTCTTCTTGATTGTAATATTTTATTCTTCTCCAATTTTCAAATGCAGCAGGAAAAAGTTAAATACCTTCGGGTCAAGGGTTAAACAAAGAACTCGGCCCATTGAGAACCTTAGGTAAACAAAATAATTACTTATTGCTGTGACTCACAAATTGAAAAATAATGCAAATTCATATCATCAAGTCAGAGCTGCAATAAAGATTTTAACACTCTCTTGCCATTTAAATTCTGATGGATTTATATTAAGTGCTCCCAACCAGCGAAAATAAAAATGTTTAAATAAGCATTATGGTGACATGGGGCTAACGGATAACTTCAGTTTGTTGAAGCAGCTGAAATAATATCTATAGTACCAGTTCCATAATACAAACACTGCAGACCTATTTCAATTCAAAGGGTCGTAGATAGCAACATGAGTTATGCGATTTTATTAAAATGAATTAAACCTTTAGACCCACTGAAGTAAAACAAATAATTTAAGAAAATCAGCAATTGTAGGAATGCTTAGCTCATTTAAAAGAATGTAATCCCAGGACAGTTACAATTGTTGTGTGAATCCAGCCAAGCTGTAAATTAAAGAACATTTTAGTAAAACATTTGCCTGAAATATTAAAGTGCATTTCAGGTATGTTTCTTAGCCACAAGAAGTATTTCATGAGACAAGAAACTTTTGATGTTGTTTCTTTGATCAGCAAAGTCTTTGTTTGACCATTTTGAAAAATTGAAGGCATCTGTTCCAAGATGCCTTCCTGCTTCATGAAGAGGTAAAAGATCCCCATAAACCTTTTACCAAATCGCTCTGAGAAAGATGTTCTACAAAGTCTTCTTTGTGCTTATTTCTGGGCATGTGTTTTGTAGTGGACTTTGCTTGACCACATATGGACGTTTGGCCAGACCTCTTCTCCTAGTTTCGACACCTGTCTTGAGTAGGTACTGTGATTGCCCAAGTGCTTACATCACCTCAGGTGTTATCATCTGTCATGTTGAAATAAGCATGCCTTGTGCCAGAAGAACTATTTTTAAGGTTGACATGTTTATGAATTCATGTCTGTTAGTATTCGTTTTCCACAGGCATGCCTACTATGACAGATCTTGAAGGAACACTGTGGGAAGGAATGACTCATTTCTTTCAGGGTACAGCTTTAAAAAGGATATGATCCCAAACCTATTCATATATTGTGACAAACAGACTTGATACAAGTCTGAATATGTGGATTTATTGCACACTTCAGAGTTCTTGGGTCCAATTTATTGGTCACTGATAAATAATTGGCACCCAGTGTGGGTACCATCACAATTCGTCCCCGACAATTTGCCGCCCCTCGGCAACTCGTCCCTATTTTTAACAGCTAACAAGAAAACTATTTAAAAAAAAAAAATATGAGATGACATGAAATGTCTCAGCAACATTCATAAAGCCCTCCCCCCTCCCATACCGACCAGGTGAACCACTAAAACAGTCTCATCAACAACACCAGCTTGTTGACTTGAACGATCAACAATTTCTATGTGGCTATACAGTCAACATCTTAAAAGTACATACACATTTTCCTTATATTATGACTCTTAAAATATGTCCCTATCTAGTGATAGGGACGGATTGTCGTGCATCCCCCAGAGTGGCTACAAAAACAACGTATTCTTGACACGTCCTTTATTCTTCAAATATTTGCAATGCTATTGCTTGCATTATAAGACATGACATGTTTCCTCATCATTTGTACAGAGGGGCAATGAAAGATGTGTTGCTATTTAGGAGTAATGGTTGGTTAAAATACAGGTAAGTACAAGTTGAGTTAATTTATCAGTTAAACCTTTCTAATATAAAAAAGCAGGTTAAAACCTGCTTTGAGATGAATTGAACAGTATTTAATAGTGTCTCCAAAAATTGGTATGAAAATGTATAAGGTCAAACAAATTAGACAAAAAAAGGGGTATGAATTTAATTTACACATTGTTACTGAGTTCTGCGTTTAACTTATCGATATTTAATGTTACACTCTTTAACTGTAATAGGATTCCTTAAAAGGAACCATGTGTTCAATCTGAGTGCACTTGACGTCTCTTCATTCGTTTAAATTAAATTCTTCGGCGCTTACATTGCTGGAGACAGGGCTGCACCACTGTTTTCCCTGATGTGGAGCAGAAGAATGAAACAAACATAGATGTTGCCAAGATGCTATAAGTGCAACGTTGTGGGTGTATTATTTTATTGCTATTTAATACTGAAGGAGTCACATCCCTTAAGACCCATTGAGCCTGCTAAAATACCTGCAATCATGTTTCACATTGAAAGACAGCAAATTCAATACCCTATGGTGCTCAAGTACGAAGAGTTAACAACAATGCTGGAAGAAGTTCTGATAATATTAATTATAAACCTTTATACCAAACGCATTTTAGAAATCATAACAGAACCCACAAAAATTAATTTACACTTAAACAATCGAGACTGGCCTGTAGCGTATATTGGATTGTGTTTTAAAATGATTGTTAGTCCTTACTGTATGCGCCCTGTTGTATTCCATGATGGATGTACACTTGACACATTACAGCAGAGAACACAGAAGAGAATCCTCTGAAACATTGCTCAAGAGCCTGCGGCTGGACATAGCTTCAGTCTGTTTAAGTTAAGCATGAAACAACTACCAGTAATAACTCAATAATTGTAAACAAACTGAATTGTAAAATGAACCACCGCAAGGGCAATAAAACAATTAAGCGGGAATACATTTTGATCTATCATCCAGAAATAAGAGCCTGATTGTGAAGTGCTTTGCTTAAACGAAGGGCTTTTATGATTTTGATGTTGAATCAACCCCAAGGGGCTCCTACGTTTGACTGCACTGAAGCTTAATGCAAAATGCAAAATGAACAATAACAAGCAGAAAGTAACATTTTGTGCCACTGAGAGATGTTTTGTTTGAGGGGGAACAGAGCCACAGGCCAATCTGGTTTTGATTGAAAGGATGACATCAACTAAAGAAAATAATCACGTTTAATTAGTATGGATAGGAGATTTGCCCCACATGTCAACAGAGCTATGTTCTGTCCAAACTTTAAATGACGTTCAATGTGCTTTGTGACTCTTTGATCACGGCACATATTTGGATGCAAGTCATGCCTTGTTGGATATGTTGCTTGTTGAGGTTGCTAGGGATATTCCAAGATGGAACACTGGATTGGCAACCCACAAGTTCAGTTCACTGTATATGAATTTGATTAGGAAAAATAAGCAGCACACGATTTATTTCAGCAGTGCTTTGCAACTAACTGTACTCCAGTTTCATATACATTACGATGTCTGGCATTCAGTTGCTCCATTGCTCATTTGCTCATGTTAAACTGACTTAATTCGACTAACCCTCTTAATGTGTACAGCCCGTAGTTAAATATAGAATGGAAAGCAGAACGAACAGAGTGCCTGGTGACGTGGAAGCAGAGAGAGTGCACAAGGTCACATATATAGGGATTCAGGTGGACGTAAAACCATCACATTGTAAACTGTGACTTTGATACAGATCTGGAGCCTTTGTTTTTTTCTTCTTCTATATCCGTTTGTCCCTCATTTTCACTTTAAACCTAGTTTCATATAAAGGAATGGCTGCTCTGTTGAAAATCACCTCTGCATAGTAACTTATGCTGAGTAAATATCAGTTAATATTGAACTAAAGAAAGCAAATCATATTGTGTGAATATTAACTTAAACAAACAGACTTAACAGAGCAAAACAAAACATACAAAAGCAGATTTATATGGTATGAAAAAGATAAACGGGAGAAAATAACTAGAATAAAAATGTAAATACCATACCTTTTAAAAATAAGTCCCGCAATGAGTTAGTCTACAGTGTCCTGTGCTTTTGCTATGAGCCTTGTCCTAGGTATTGCTGTAATACATATTTCCAGCACTTCCCAGTAAATGTGCATCCCTATGTGTCTCCCCTTTCCACTTGCTGCACATAAAGTACCTCCTGTGAGTAGGATCCTGGCAGATTGATGTGTGAGCACTTCCTCCAAATGGAAATATCGTTTTTGGAAAGGCAATGATGTCAAGAAACTTACTTGGGACTTTAAAGTGGATCCCAACTGGTGAATAAAAGAGGCTGGACTGCTAGAATGCAGGAGTCTGTCCTTTTATTCTTCCAGAAGAAAAGTAGATCCTAGACCCAAAGAGGACGTTCTCCACAGGTTCAAGACCTTGCTTTTTTTCAAATCGTATGAAAGCTTCCATTGTCCTCAACGAGCTGCTGAGATCTGTCAGTTGCACTGCATAAGAATCCCTCTCCAGCATCAGGTTAAGTGGCACACAACGAATGATGTCAGTCGTTAATAATTAGTGGGTATGACATCATTTCATGTTGAGATCCCTGTATGTTGCATTTCTACTGTCCAAAAATACCTGTGCTTATTTTCCACTCATTCAACAAGTATTGTACTTTAAATGTTGGGTTTAATAAGGGCAATAGAATAAAACAAGAAGGCATATCCAAAGAATGGATATAAAGTTATTGTGATTCCTTCACTAGATGTCTTGATTGCTCCAATAAAAACCCAACTGTATAATACATTTTGCTAATACATTTCTAATAGAGAATAGTTTTGAGAATCTGTAAACATGCTTACAAAAAAATACCATGGTGGTACTAGTATTATAGCAGTTTATTATCATGAAATAACATTATTATGTGTAGACCACAGCATTACCAGCAATGGCAAAAGCTAGCTCAACATTTTACCAGTTAAAAGGTGTTTGAGAATTTGAAATAACAAGCTTGGTTTATAGCAATGTGTGCTGACAAAACTTCACTCGTATCACAGAACTGGCAAGAGATGCAAGTTACACAACATGGCTGAAAGAGTTCATATAGCACCGATATTAATCACTGAGCTATCATGGTGGAAATCAAAACTGTGGTCTTTATAAAAGATAGCAGATAGCGTCTGCACCCTGGGCTGTAACAGTCTCACATTAAAATGAGCGGTTTGAGGATTTCAAAGGCTGGGAGTGACAGTGAGTGAATCCGATTTTTTGTGAAAGCATGAATGCCTAAAATGAAGCAGTCCAAACGAGCCTTCAGTTGTGCCAACCGTTTAATCTGGGAATGTTTCATTTGTGATGTAAGCCATGGAACAGATCCACAATTTATTTTCTTTATGTGCAGTTGAAACAATCTGCTGCTAACTCCAACAGTTGTCATGAATCAAAGTTTCAGGGAAGCAGTGACAGCTGTGGCTGTGCTTCAAAGAGTAGTGGCTGGAAAACCATGTGCAATGCTGATCAGGATTTGTGAAGCTGCAGATAAGGTCCTTAACATGG
Source organism: Acipenser ruthenus (assembly GCF_902713425.1). Classification (NCBI taxonomy): domain Eukaryota; kingdom Metazoa; phylum Chordata; class Actinopteri; order Acipenseriformes; family Acipenseridae; genus Acipenser; species Acipenser ruthenus. Next base: position 1,679,597 of record NC_081228.1, read on the forward strand.
TGAAAGCTGTATCGTTGCATTGTGTACCTCTTAACTGACCAGGAGTGCTGAAGTGCTAGGATTGTATCTGCCTGCTTATCCTGCCCCTACAGACACTTCTCTGTGATGCAATTTTCTTTATAGAACCGATATTAAACTGTTGTAGACCACAGTGGTAGAAAAGCATTACGTGAGTATTTCCTATGTGGGCACTTCACAATTGTATTTGTGAACTGTCGTATTAATCCTCAAGCATTTTGAGGTTATTTGCTTATTATAATTGTATTTGTTTTTGCTGACTAATATCTCTAATATAATATCCACAGGCATTTAAGAAAACTTCATTAAAAAGGTAATGTGTCTGCAATTCAAATGGAATTACAAATGAATCATTCAAACACCATTGGATAATGAATAAACTTTGGATAATGAAAATACTATACCACCAATATGAGTTCCGAAATCAAAGCATTCTTCAAATTACGTCAATAGGAAAACTCACACTTGTATTAGAACTACCGACATTTGGACAAGGTTTAAGGTGTATGAGAAAGAAATGTCTGTTTTGAGGCAATAAGGCACTGCAATGCTGTGGATAGCAGGGGTTCATCTGCTTCATCAGGTTCAGGCAGTCTGCAGCTGCTGCTGAACAGTGATTCTGAAGGGAATGCCCCCTGGGACGGAGGCATATCGAAGTGGAGGTCTTTAAATTTAAAAGCATGTTATCAACCCTTCACCTTTCAATTCCGACACCCCTCAGGAGCACATGTAGCTTATTATTTCCGACTGCTTGGCTTTGAGTCAAACTGCTAATCCTGCATCACGTCATTTTGATAAGTAAAGATCTGTGGCATCACTTTACCTCCGTTACGTCTTTCGAGAAGCAGATGTGGGCATCAGCAGTTGTAAATTACAGCGAATAAAAGGCTGCGATTAACTTTTTTTTCCCCCAACAAAATTAAAACATGTATGTTCAGTCTCCAAAAGGAGACAACATTTATGTGGTGTTACTACAATGTTGCACAGGACCACGTGAAATCACAGTAATAACCAGTTAGTCAGTATTTGGTGTAGCTGGTGTTTAAGAACAAATAGCTCAGTTTGTGATTTGTAACCTTTTAATAATAGGCAATATCCTTTTACTTATATTTTCTAGGCCCCTCGTGATTATTAGTCACTATTCTGAGATATCAATGCTTTCATAAAGTGTAATTAAATTCATATCAGCACTATACATGATGATGTGTGAGGGGAGAGTGACTGATTAGTTTGCACAGTTTCAAAACTGAATAGGTTAACTTGGCCAATGGGACATCCTCTTAACAAATATATAGGGTCTGCTTTGAGTGTTTTTATAAGGTGGTTTCATGGTCTATCAACCCCTTGAGCTAACATGTTGCAGACTGGGAAACCTATTACTCTCTTTTTTTTTGGTTTTACAAACGCAGATGATGAAAAGGAACTAATATTTATTTTACTGTACTACATTTTTAGAGTAAACAATGGTGGTTTCATCTTAGCCTCAAATCCACCTGGTAACTTAGCATATGGCATTCTCACAGTGGCATTCAGGTCACAGTTCCTCAATGTATTTGATGAGGTGGTCGCCAGCTGGGTTCTGCATAGAGAAATCCAAAGCTTTCCTGCGAGTGTGGGTTCAATACACTAACTAATGCAGTGCCTCCCTGTTCTGCAACTACTGAGATACATACTTGCATCCATAGATGGGCTCTGGGGGCTTTAATTTGCTACCTGCAGGAGACTGTAAAAACATTACAGTAATGAAAAAAGAGACAAGCCGGTGGTAAGCCACTCTTAACGTCTACTAACAATGAAATGTCTGCAGCATTATAAACTCAATGTGTTTAAAATCCATCTTCTGAAGAAGTTCAGTGAATCTTTCCAAAGTTTATAGGATGCACACACATAAGGGCAACAAGGCTTATTTATGGACGTGTATGCTCTTTAAATGCAAAGGAGTGTGAAAGAATATTATTGCACTGTGTGTGTGTGTGTGTGTGTGTGTGTGTGTGTGTGTATATATATATATATATATATATATATATATATATATATATATATATATATATATTCAATTAATGTGAACCTGATGAAGACAGTTAGTGTTGAAACACGTTGTTTGTTTTACAACAATGTTTTTAAAGAAATAGAGATTTTTGTTGAGTACAAATGAGCAGGAGTGAAGTACTTAATCATTTTGAAGCAAAATGACGAGAGTGTGACCATGAATGTCCCTATGGAAACTTTTTCGGTAAGCCATCAAAACTGAAAGTTTGGCTGAAAGAATTCCGAACTTTTGTATTGCTGTAGAGACTGCCTTCACTGCATATAGACAGACACAGACAGACAGTCGGTCGACCTTTTCGGGAAACCCTTTGGCATTAACTGCACGCTGTAATCAGTGCAATTCCGGACATGAGTAATGAATTAATTTGCTTTTAAGCAAAACAAAACAAAAAACACGGTTTAATTACATTTTGAGCTTTTGATCACCGAATACAATATTGCTTCAGAGAACAAAAACCTCACTGCTGAGTTCCAGTAAAAAAGAAACACGTTCTGTTGCCACCAAGCATTAGGAATTATAATATTGACGAGAGAACAAGGAGGACATTCTCCTCTTCGGTATAAATAGCAAACAAGGCTACTAATGAGTGTTTCTAAGACAGTTGACTACTATTCTCATTTGGCTTTTATACATTGTGGGGGGAATTCATCACGCTTAGCTTGGATTTTTGCCAGAGTAATTTTTCAGCAATTTTCTACATTGAGCACTTAATTTTATAACTACTGTATTTGGAAATAAGGAAGGAACACCATGAGACAATGCCATGTGTCATGACATCACCATGCTCTATATAAGACCTGGGGCAGTGACCTGTTGTTGCTTCACGATTGTACAGTTTTATTCTGCATTTCCCAAGCTCCAGCTATGGATTTATAGCACTATACTGTGAACCCTATTACCATGCTTTACTGTACTTATCTACTTATGTATAATGCTTGCAGGTGCTTTAACCATGCACCACTACACTATGGGCTATATACTCAAAGCTATTTCCCCCAAAATAGTTATTAGCACATGTTTTTTTTTATTTCAGAATGGAAAAAAATCGCTTCCAATAAAGTTACCAAACCAGAAATTAACACCTCACGCTTTTTTATTCCTCATTTGTTTTCATTTTAGAATTATAATTTGTTTTTTTTGTTGTTTTTTTTTCAGCTTACATCTGAGAAAATAGCTTTAAGAATGTAGCCCTTGTTTTAGCATGAATTATAGATTTTCAACAGTATTACTCTTAAGCACAACCCTATGAGACCCACAAACCTCTGGATTTATTTTACCATTAGTTACAAAAAACTAATTAAAAAAATAATAATGTGTTGTGTGTGTGTGTGCCACATCAAAATTGATCTGGAAGTTGATCTGCCATTTTATAGTCCTTTCCAAAAAAAAAAAATACCACTGGATTAGCAAAATGTAGTCTAACCAACTGGTACAGTATATGTATGTACCCATAGCCAGATATACAGTGATCTTGGTATATTGTGTTCTTAGTTATAGTCCTAGGAAATACTAGTTTCATGAAGAGTGAAACTAAGAGCACTTAGAGAAAACAAGAAGACCCTTTATTATCCATTCATTGACTTTATACTGTAAATGTTTCCCCATCGCAAATTATAGAGCTATTACACTCAGTGCTAATCCTTTGTAGATTGTTTAAGTCACACCTGCAAGATGTAACACTCCAGGGCTGTTCATATCGTCTCCCTGGGGCTCTGGCACAGTTTCGTACATCTTCTGCCTGTGCACGTCCAGTGCGGTCTCAGAGCAGTGCACAGACAGTCCTGCACCAAATGAAAAGCCCTGAAGTCATGCAGGAAATCGGAGGTCAGATTTAATTGTGTTCTAAAGAATTTCACTTGATTGAGTGTTACTTGATGGAATGAAAGACAAGAAGAGGTCAAGTGCAGATTTCTTTTTTTTTTTCTTGACATGATCGTTCAGAAGCCAACATTGACGTCTTAAAGAACAATGTCAGCCTTTTTTCTCTGTTTTCTGTGAAAGAGGAAACACAGAATACAGAATGTTAAGTTACGGAATGCTTCCCTCAGAGTTCCAGCTTGTAGAATGCCCTTCACCTGTCTGTTTAGAATTCATGAGCCCTTGTAAAACATATTCCATGTCTTCCGTCATAAAAAGGCACTCGAGAGATTTTAAAGTATGGTTCAAGAGAAGGGTTATTCTTGAGCATGGATATCATAAATTTATCTTTCATTCATACTGTATCTAAAAGGTAGGAATGGAATGGCTGAAGGGTATTTGGATATTGTCATGGTAGACTGTGGTAGGTTATCTTTCACTATGCAGAGGGTTAATAAGTGACAAACAGAAGACATGTCACCAATATTGGCGCTTCAATTAGCACATTTTAATAAAAGTATGTGCTACCTGGCATCAAAGGGGTGTGTTTAAATGGTTCATTAAAACAACTTGGTGGAGGGTCCCCATCCACAATGTGTGCAGGGTCAGGAACACAGCCCGAGGAACACGAGTTTATATTCTGGCAATGTGAAGTGGGCAATCTTCACTGGGGATTCCACAAGAAGCATCGCATTGTCTTCAATGCTGAAATCCCTGTGGTATAAGAATGGGAACCAAAAATAATTTCAACATTTGAGAACACTGAGATAAAACCTTTTAAGAAAATCTTCAGTTTATTTTAGTGTTACTAAAACAAGTCCAACTTTAGTGTGATTAACTAGTAAAAGTGAATTGATGGCAACAGCATGATAAACGTTTGGTTAAGGTAGTGTAAGATGTGAAAAAGCTTTAATGTTTTACATAACAGAAAATCCATCCCACAAACAACATATTAAAAATCTCACACGCATAACAGTATCATTTCTAAGGCCTCTTTTGCTATTTAAAGCTGCTATTTTGTTGTAGAAACAATACAGTAACTTTATCTGCAGCTCCAGATGCACATTTTATGACACGCTAGTGTGTGGTGTGTGACCAGATGCAGAAAGGAAGAAATGGAAGAGGTTGGGGTCAAGAATGCCAGATGCTTTAGCTAGTTCTGCTGGATAAATGTGATAGAGATTTTTGTCCCTCGTATATGTTTAACTATTAACAACTGCCTTACTAATGTGTTAACAAATGTGTTGATGTGTTGTTAGTTACTATGTTGTTAAGGGGGAACAGTGCTAGGAGTGGGATGGGGGATTTTCAAAACCTGCTTTTGTTGTGTTTTGGTGGGATTCGGGGATCAAACGTATTTAATTTTTATAACAAATTAATGAAAAGATAAAACAGAAATAAATAAAGCAAGTTAAAGCCCCTAGTCTCCTACTCGCACGTGGTCATTGATTTCTTTAATATCCATGGGGGTTAGTGATGGTTTGTGGTTTTTATGCATCGTTTTGCACAGATGACAGTCAGCACAGATCTGAAAGAAATGGGGAGCCTGAAAACTGAGTGCGTTTGTATACACATGGAAATACTTTTATAGAAAATGCAGTGTGCAGGTGGGTGTGATTAGATGATTTTGGAGATGATATATTAAACCCGTGCCATAACAACTATATATTGGTCTTGTGGGGAAGACTGTAAAACTGGGGCTGTGTCTGTTTTCAGGGATGTTTTTTAACCAGTTGTAAGCACACTGTGGTACAAACAGCTTTATATACACATTTTAATTCTGTACATTGTTCCATTCAAAAACATCTGCAACAGATATACTCCTTGCTGCATATTGTACCACTTAGTAGGTCCTATGTTGCTCATTTTCCCCTTTATATTGTGTAAATTATATAAGGAATAAGGAGGAATGTCAAATAAAAGTTCACTGGTAGGAAAACATGACATAACTGTATCGAAGGAACTGCTAAATCACAAACATGTCTGCTACGTCTCTTATCTCGTCTGACAGCCCAGACACTGATGAATTGGCAACTCTGGCACCAAACATTATTGAGGCTATGATCTTGTGTTTCAATATCTACACTAGTTTTTCTAAGGTTACCTAAGCCTGTTGCATTAAATGTGTCTTGCTTTTTTTTGACGCAGTATATTCTGGGACACGTTGCTCATACTGACCCACCTGAAACTCTCTTATGCTGGCCTCAGTATTACTCTCTCATCAGCCGCTAGCAGGAGTTTTATTACAATATCACCAACATACATTCTATAAAGCCAAAGCAGTTTAATTTGTGACCTAAACGAGGCCATCAGAAAGTTCATTACATGTACCGACTGCTCTACAAGTCTTTCTTCTTGTGATGGGGTCGCATGATGATCCATGGCTATAAAACAACACTCCTTGGTAGAATATGAAGTAATACTATAAGAAACATTCGATTCTTTCACAAAAGTTTCAGCTAGAGGTCTACCTCCGTATCGTGGAATGGGTCGCATATTTGTAGGTCAGTGTTCGATGTAGTTACACCCCCAAATGGTAAAGTATGAAAATCTCTGATGGTCCTAAGTGAAATGACCATGTGCTGGTTAGGCATGTAACAGACAGCAACCTTGAATTATTGCTACTGTTGGTCAGAAAATGTTGTATTTTAGCAAGTTAGAAAATAAGATTTACTAGCAATCATCAGTACTATTCCTATAGTCAGATCTTGATCTAATAGCTACATTTCGCAAACTAACACGCACATGACCTATATTGCTGTTGAAGTTTCCATTTTCATTTTTTTTTTTTCTAAATGTCTGGAAATCACACCATGTTAGTCAGTGATCCTGTGCTTGACCTGTTACCTCACCACGTTCCATGTGTTGAAGATCATGTAAAAAATAAAGAGAAAATGACACAAAGGTAACCGTTTTACACCTCCTGTTTTTTCCAAGACTAATATTAGTCCACAGCTATTTTTACACAATTTAAAAATAGATGATTTTCCTTTTCAATTGAACAGATGTTAGTTTTAGCATCTTTTATACCTTTTTAAAAACATGACTACATAGATTTTTTTTTTTTTTTTTTTTTACGGAATAGATTTGTTAAGCAGATGGACAGCTGAAATATGTTAATTGCAGACCAGGTTTGGAAGGGAGAAAGAGTTTGTTAATGGGGTCCATTGTGAAGCTGTTTAATATCCGGTGAATCCCAGAGTCCATATGGCTTAGCGCTCTAGATACTGTGAGTACTCCAGCTGAGTGTGATACTAATGGGTTCACCATATAAATAGAAACATGTACTAAATTCTTAGTTTAGTTTTTTAATACCGGTAATGAAACGTTTTAAGGTTTTTGTAGCTGAAGCACATCATTTAAGCAACCAGAGTACTGTGCTTTCAGAAGAGACGAGATTCATCCAAAGGCCATGAGAGATTAGCGCTGCTGAAATACATGTCATTCCAAATTTGCTGTGTGGAAGAACTGCCAACTTAAAGAAACTGGGAATGTCTCTATGCAGAGCATTTCAAACACATTATTGGGGTACCATCGGAGAAACTTTAGGGGAACCATTAGGAGACCACAGCAATGTTGCTACAATGGATTTGGAACAAGCATTGCACAATCCTGACACTGTAACTGTATCCTGACACTGTATCCTGCTCATTCCTCAGCCCTTAGTCTCTACAGGACACAGACAGGCCAGGTGCATACGTTTATACACACCTGCATCATTGAAACCAAATGGAATAATTCATTCATTGATTGGCCAACCAATCAAGGCCTGCAATTTTACTCCACATGGAAAACAAGGCTAAAATGAACCCTTTCCTGGCTTCAGATACCACCCACATTTAATACTATTAAAGATGTATAATAAAGTAATACAGTTAAGACATCTGAATATGAAAATAAAGATAATATTGTTATTTATGTAGCTGGTGGAATAATACACATTTATACTACAGAATATGGCATTGAATGGAAACACATAGCGGTGAGTTTTATAATGAAAACAATACATCACAAAAATATGGAGGGTCTTCACTCCATCACACTGTCACACAGCAAGCTCCATCACTTTAAAACTGAGCTGAACAGTATCAGCCAGTCCAGAGCAATATAAAGAGCGAAAGCTGGGATTGATATGCGTGACTGCTGCTTGGTAAGATCTGAGGAGAAATCACGACAAACAAGTCTTGCTAGTTTAGGTTTATTTAGAAATGCAGAAAACAATGTCATTCGAAGACAAACATTTCATAAACAAGAGAAACATGTGTTTCTTTTAGTAGTTCAGAATGTGGCAGCAACACTTTTACAGTGATGGATGGAACAGTTTTTGCACAACAGGTGTGTGGGAAGGAGCTAAATCAATGTCACTTGAATGTGGATCTTGTGCACATGGAGTGTTTGCACAGCAAGCCCAACCCTTGCATCCCCACAACAAGAATATTTTACATGCCCTATTGGTCATGAAATACTGGTGGGTTTGGACTTCAGTTGACAAATAAGAATATTTTCTTTACAAACCAGTTGCCAAACTTTGAGCCTTCTGTGTATATGTGTGAGTCATATTGGGTTTCATTAGTAATTCAAGCACAAGCCAAGATGGGTGGCACAGTAAGCCATTCTTATCAGAGCATCTGGTAATTGAGGGTTGTAACGCCCATCAGCAGACTTCCCCTAAAGTCCAGTCTCAGTCCTTGCACAAATACAATGCACACAAAACCAGACTCGTAAATGCATCACGTTGTACCACCAAGCATTGCTGGCCCACAGGCCTGGATGTTGTTTATGACAGATGGACTGATAAGAAGGAAACTGTAAGCTTTTTTATGCTCAAAGAATGTGTTTTAAGTTAGAGCTGATTTTATATCCAGGAAATGAAAAATAACATGACGTCATTGAATTTTTTATTTATTTTTTCACTCCACTGACACATGTTTGAACGTAGGTTAAAATGCATGTGTCTATTATAATGTATAACACGATGTATATACAATTCACCCGTGCAACATTAAACACTCCATCATAAGATATATAGAAATTCTAAAGAACATGATGACTTTTTAAAATTGTTTAACGATAGCTTTAAGGACTCAAAAGTGTGCCTCAGTTGTTGGTTACTAGTTTTGTAAAACAGCCCAAATTGCATTGGGTGTAAAAAAACCTTTTAATCTTGCATGTTAAGAAGAAACATAATCTACATCAAAACATGGCAATGTGTTGTGTGTTTTTGCTACAGCTGAAGCATTCAGACGACGAACCACACAAGTGCACTCTAAAAGCATTTTTTAAATATTTTGTTTCATTTTTCCATTGTAAGACTCGCATTAACCTTTCTGTCGAGAGGCTGATGTAGGCAAAAGAGAGATTTGCGGTTTGAAATGATCTTTGCTAAAATTGCACGCTATGTTTTTTTTTTGTCTTAAGGATTTAGTTGTTATAACAAACCGCACAATGTAATCTGAACCTTGCAGCATGTTCATCCTGTTTATATATGTACTTCATATGCTCATCTGCCGAAGCAAATATGACAACAAACCATTAGAAACAATTGAAATCTGATGGCTCTAAATACCAGTGAACCCAAGAAATATTCCATAAATGGTGATTTATTCACAGTCACAGCCTGTCCCAAATCTGTATAGTGCAGTATAAAACACTACTGTAAGTGTATCTCAACACAACTTGCCAGTGTGCATTTGAGGTCATGTGTAATACAATACCTCTCTGTTTGTAACCCCTTTAGCACCAGCATAGCTTACATATTTAAGTTACAATGCTTGACCTATACTACTTAACTTTAAAGTTGGACTGCCTTCAAACGTTTCCTATTTTCAAATAGAACTAGAAATCATTGTATGTAGTTGCATTAATGTATATGCTTGTCAAATATTGTTTTGGATCGATATCTAAACTACAAATGCAGTCTCAATATGATCAGAGGTAGCCACCGAACACTTATAAATGTACACTGTATCCAAATGATGTTTGAGCTTTCACTTTGAGATATCCGCGCACAGCTCCAGGCAACAAAGTGTACAGTATTCAGTTGAGCAGGACACAGGAAACCATTACCGACCCTTAAATATTTGCTATGTGATATGCAAACAGAGAGCTCTATAAACACTGTTAGTAAAAGCTTCTTATTCATTATGATTGCTAAGAGAAAACAACACACATTCCAATGGTGCGTTAGTACTCTGAACACAGAAACTAATGCACACCTGCACAGGAAAAATTATAATAATCTTGGCATCACCAAGCAATGAGGTGATGAAAATTGTTTTAGCAGCTGTGACAATTATTCCAAAACTGTTCACATCCGCTGTGGACTCAGTGGTTAATTATTGTGCATGAAGTTTATTATTGTGAGGTGAACTACTTGGCACTGTGACAAGCTGTTGGCTGTGACATGAAGCTTGTTTCTGCTTAGTTATTAGAGTTTTTCTGAACACAGTCCGTTGAGCGAACTCACGCTGGTAGTTTGAGGATAGTGGGCGGCATAATGAAAGACTTTGTTGCATTTCCTGTGCTAACAATTTCACTCATACAAATTACACTTCAGACACCTGGTATTTTGTACACACAGTGCTGTCCTGCTTCTACACCAACTGGGTTTGATCTGGGTCGCTGCACACAACTGCACTGAAACAAAAACAATTATTCAGAAATTTCAAGTGCTTCCTAAAATATATAATTCCTTTGCCAAAAACAGAAGAATGTGAGCTAGTAAGTGGAGGCACCAGACAAAGGAAAAACACAAAATTGACTGGAAAGAGAGAGGCAGAGGGTGGAAGATGCTTTTTTTACATAGATAGTGGTAATCAATGGGTGACCTTGACATGTCGTTGATGCTGACACATTAGAATCCATTCAGACCTGACAAAGTTTTGAGATCAACCAGCTACTTGGAACCGTAGGAGCATTGATGGACACCCTTCTTTCAATTACAAAAGTTCTTCTGTTCTTATGATTTTAGGACAACTGTCATTCAAGTCTTTGGGACCAAACACCTGGCCTGTTGTTGGCATTCTTTGAAAATAAAAAAATAACTAACTAAAAGGCTTTGCACCAAAACTTTATTTTTAGTCCTGCCATCAAGCGATGAATGAATGGAAAAAGGAATTTGACTGACTTTTTCAAACTTCTTCTTCTCGCTCAGTGTGAGTCACTGAGTAGATGCTTCAGAGTGACCAGCTGCTTATGTGACGATACCGTCATGTCTCTGAATTGAAGGTGTTGATGTGTGGTTGATAATAAATCATTTAACTGCTGCAGAAGGGAGATTGTCTTCTTGCGTTTGTGTGTGTGTGTGTGTGTGTGTGTGTGTGTGTGTGTGTGTGTGCTCTCACCCTGTATATGGCTAGCTGTGAAGCACAGTTCAAAGGGCTTGTACACTTTGATTTGCATGGAAGAAGGACCGCTGTTCAGGCCCAACACTCCACTCTGCTTCTGCAGACAGGATCAATCCAAGCTCAGAGCAAGGCGAAGACTCATTTAGAAAGAATTGCAATAACTGAATATTGGGGGAAACAGAGCACAGAACCAATCAGAGTAATTGCAAACTTCGTACAATTGGAAAATAAATTAAACGGGCATTTGAAGCTAATTTAAGCTAAAGTGTTAGTATCTCTCTCTCTCTCTCTCTCTCTCTCTCTCTCTTTCTTTCTTTCTTTCTTTCTTTCTTTCTCTCTCTCTCTCGATAGATAGCTAGATAGATAGATAGATAGATAGATAGATAGATAGATAGATAGATAGATATGTGGAGAGTCACAGAAGGTACATTTAGTCAGAACAAGATGATGAAACTAGATGAATCGTTTTGGACACCCAAAGAAATGAGATGACATTTCACAGAAAGTAACAGTCAGAGAATAAAGCAAGAAAAAAAATGATGTTTGAAGAGGAAATGTAAAGCAGCTTTGTGAGCTCTGAACCCTCATGTCAGCTCTCCTGTCTGGAATATACATCAGTTACAGGGATACTTGTCTGTAGGTGGAATGGGTTTTCTATCGGCTTGTCACATATTGCATTTATATACATTTTTGACATCTGCTGAAACCTAACCCTTACATTGTTTTACGAGAGAGAAGACTTGTTTATTGAGCAGTTTCCTATGGGACCTGGGGATCAAATGATGGTTATGACAAATGAGGCATCGCTGCTGGCTTGACCTTTGGAGCCAGCCCTTAACCCCCCTGGTAGTGTTTACCTTGGATTCATGGGGTGGTTACTTTGTTCTGATCTCCTCTTTGCTGTCAATCTGTGCACCCTGTGTATAGCGTGCAGGAGTTATGCTCGTAGAATTACGGCAGTGGAGAAAATGTATAGTAATCAAATCTTAAAGATTGTATTACCATGCATACTTTTATTACCAAGCTGTTTTGTGCAACTCCCTCTGCTGGTTTGCTTTGACAGGCAGCGATCTACCTTGAACAGTAATGGGATCCAAGTAATAAACTAGGATCTCAAAGAGGCAAGACTGACTAAGGCATTTCTTTTGTACCTTTCATTATCATAGCAACATATATAAATATATATATATATATATATATATATATATATATATATATATATATATATATATATATATATATATATATATATAAGGCATGTCATAGTGTCCAGTGTTGGGGAGTAACATTACTTGTAATGAATTACTGTAATCTGATTACATTTTATAATGTTTTCCTATTCAGACAGGTTACAGAATGTGAAAAAGTAACAACTAATAAGTTGCTCGTTGCAAACAGATTACTAGTTAAAAGTAACTTCCCCAACACTGACTGTAACACTATACATTATATAAAAAAATATAATAATACCAGGACCTTATTTTGTAACAATATGCAGATATAAAATCAGGTTTAAGAATGCATAAAGTAGGTCTGAGATGTACGGCTAGGGTTGCCACCCCGCCGGTATCTTACCGGACTGTCCGGTATTTTTATGTACTTTGACCCCCTGTCTGTTTTTTTTGGAAGATGTCCGGTAATTCTAAGCATTCTAATCTATTGGATATGTTCTTAAAAAATGTGTTACAATAAACAATTTAATATAACATGTTGTGCTTGTATGAGTGAAATTCAAATACTATAACACAGCGGTGTGTAAATGCACCAGAAAGAATTGAGGTAACAACGTAAGCCACCAAAACGCTGGACCGTTATGTTTTTCTTGTGTGCTCACCGCTGTGTGTTATCTGGTGTGAGCATGCGCGCTGCTGTTAAGTTTGACAGCCCTTTGAATGAAGAAGCGCAAAACTATTAAGCAGCATACTGTAACGTTAAGCGCGAAACTATGAAGTAGCATACTGTAACGTTAGTCACAATGGCAGAGACAAATGAAGAAGTAGACAATAGGAGGAGATGGGGCGTCTGGTATTTTCATATCTCAAAGGTGGCAACACTATGTATGGCTGTACTTTATGTTGATGTATGCATTTATAGTAAATAAAAAAAAACTGCAAAAACCCAAAGAGAAACATAATTATCTTTATACCAGTATTTCAGAAAGCAGCTGCTAGAATTGTAAAATAAACAAAACTATTCGCAGTGCAGTCACTGGAGATTCCACTGAAGCATGAAATCAGAAATCAATCCCTTGTGCAAACTTCAAGTGGCTCTGTTAGTGTTTGCCTGGCTTCAGGGTTAATGAAGACAAAGGGCAGCCTGTGTATTAATTACTTGACTGAAACAGAAAGATTTGGAACAGAAGGGCCAAGCACCAGTATTAAACTGAACAGTATGTTTCTGATGCCGTTTAACATGTGTGCTGTGTACCTGAGTACACCGATATCATACAGGCTGTGTAGCAGCAGTCAGTGAACTCAGAAGACTATTATCCACAGAATGTTATCTCTAAGTCAATTTGGCTCTCAGGGTGTCGTAGTAGCAACCAGATTTCAATAAGTGTCCCTACAGCAAAAAATAAATAAAACTACAGGAGGTAGATGTTACAGAAGGCTAAATAAAGAGTGTACTAACTTGCACAAAGGAATTACGATCCAGTGTGTGTTTGCTTTTTATTGACATCAATTTTCTGATGATATACATCTCCCTGCTGGCTTCCAAACAGTTTGAATTTGTTTAGATAAGACCTGTTTAAAAGGGTATAGCAAAGCAAATTCTAAAAAAAAAAACAGTGTTTGGTTGTAAACTTGCAGCATGCTATAATGTACTGTAACATATTGCTTTAATCTGGAACTACCACTAAAAATATACTGTGTATAATTATACCACCACCTCAGTGACTCTGTAACCTTGAGGCAATAGCAGAAAGCTCTCCGAAGCAGGCACTATTCTTACAGCCAAGTATCCTTAACAGCCAGAGAGGGGTTGTCCTAACACAACCACACCCCTTCAAGAGGGGATTAGTGTGCTTATAAAACAGAATAGAACATATTAGTGTATGCAAATAACTATACAGCAAGGGAATTAAGAATGCAATTAAACATTCAGACAGCTTTCATTTCTGGGAAGTGCGGTTCAGAAAGTACAAGAGTAAACTCATCGCTCCTTGCTGTGAGCGAGTCTTCTGCTTTTATATAAACAGCTGTGCGTTTGTATGTAATTGTAACCCTTAACAGAAAAAAGAGAATTATACCGCATGTAGCTCTGTAATTAATGTAATAGGGAGCCAAGGTAGCCCTTACTCTTTATATTTACAGCTCTGGGAACTATTTTACTGAAGCATCTGTTTTTATGTGAAGCTGTGTCAACACACATTTTTTTTTTATACAACAGTCCAGCATAGTGTAGTTCCTGATGCACGGGCCCTGTGCTTTGTCAGGGTCTAGCAAGATAACTTTCCTAGTCATTCCTTAACTGGGAGTTCTGACCAAAAGAAAGACAGGATCAGAGAAGGGATACAAAGACTTTTCACAGAGTTATACTATATATGAGATGGCTACCCTTATTTATGAATGCCTAGTCTTTAACATGCTTTCACTATTCTTTAGTGCTTGTCTTAGACAGCAAGAACCTGTCATTTTAGGGCACCATATTTGCAAAGTCTGAGCAACTCCTTAGCTTTGGATAGGCAAGAAGACTGAGGGGTTTATGTTTTTAGCAGGGTGGACAGAGCCCTTGAACTTCTCTAACATTTGGGCTAAAGCCATGAACGAGAAGTGTTTTTTTACACATTATTTTTACGTACAATTACCCATTTATACAGTTGGGTTTTTTTACTGGAGCAATCTAGGTAAAGTACCTTGCTCAAGGGTAGCAGTGTCCCCCACCTAGGATTGAACCCACGACCCTCCGGTCAAGAGTCCAGAGCCCTAACCACTACTCCACACTGCTGCCCTTTTAATTAATACTATTGTCACAGTGATACCTTGAAGCAACTACATGAACTGCATTAGAATCAACAAATCATTTTTTGATATGGCTGTATACTCACGTTGGTATATATGTTCCTTTGGGAATCATCAAGTATTAAAGGAACAAGCTTCAGTATTCAGTGGTGTTTCAGTACTATCTTTCTCCTGGAGACACTGACCGTGGTTGAATGCATTTGGTATTGCACAGTTAAGATTTATGTTATTCTTGTAACTACTGACGCGCTAAATATAAAGCAGAAGGTGGTAACATACATTATTATTCCAAAGTCATAATCATGCAGTTACTTGCTAAGCAGCTGTTTACAGCTCTCTAAAGAGCTCCTTATTTGTACTCAACAGGTACCAGGAGTAGGAAACAGTAGTATCTGTGACAAAGATATTATTTTACTCGACCAAAGGAAAAAACGGCAATTCTAGTTGAGGTAATTACAGGAAGAAATAATGGAAAATATTATGTAACTGTGCAAGCAATGTACTGTACAAAGGCTATTTGAAACAGTTCATTCCAGGTGGAGGAAAAAAAAAGTTGTTATATAGTTTCTTAATTTTGTTATTGAATTTGCTTGGAAACTATTAATGGAAAACAAGAGACCATTCTTCAACAAGTGTAATGTTCCTATGGCTGTGCTGCTTGGCACAATGTGGAATTTGTAGTCATTTACATGATGCTGTGCTATTTTAAAGCTGCCAGAAACTCAGTATGCTGACATGCAGATGTTGCCTCCATACCAAATGGCCAGCTCTGATAGTCTTAGATGGCACCGAGCACAACATAAATAATATCATTGCATGTGAACGTATCTGCATTATTTCTAAAATGTTTCCAAAAAAAAGCATTAGCTAAACCCTTAAAAACAACTGTGTTTCCATCTGCACCACAAAACCAGTGTGAAAACTCCAATATTAAACTGGGGTTGCTTACTGACGGTTCAGTTTGAACTCTATATTCAATGAGTACTGTAGTTATTCCATGAAAACAAATACCTGCTCATTAGCGTTGAATACAGAAATGTTATTCAACGCTAGAACACCCAGCAGTCTAATCTGCAACTGGACGTTACACACCGGTCAAACATTGCATACACTGTGTCACATTCTGGATAATTTCCCCATTGTAAAATCAGTTACCTACTCCCTATATTCCATGATATTATAATAAACACTGTCTCTTTCGTCCTTCTCGTTAGACGCTCATTAGGTAAAAATAGCAACTAGACCCCAATGTGTTGAATCCATGATGATCTCTGGTCTGAGTTGCTTATTCTTTAGCCAGATGATCTGCCCTAAAACACTTCATCCTGGCTTGCCTCAAACACGGCCTTTCAAATCCACAAATGCCTGTAAAATGCAGTAACAATTAAAGTTCTCTAAGCCAGAACCAGAGCTTTAGCATGTTTTGGTTGAGATGATAAACAGAGGACCTGTCTACTCTGTTAACATTAACTACCCTGTGAAGAAGTACAAGGTTATTTTGCCTTATTTGCCTAATACAAATGTACACAGTGGCCTGGGCAAATTTAAACTGTACATTTTATTAAAAAAACGATTTAATGTTGCTGGAACTCACCAGCGTGGTCTTCTGTGGTCTCTGGTGTCTAATATAGATAATATGCACACAAACATGCGGAAGCAAAATGTGTCTATTACAAGGTTTATGATTCTCAACTCCACATTGCTGCAATTAGTAAAGGAAGCTATCAGCATTATGTAGTATGTGTATTCCTTTTTAATGAAGATGCTGGCGTGCACATTGTTTGAAGGTTCAAGGCACCGACCTGCACCAGACTATAGACGGTGTTTCCTTCGACTGTCATTAGCAAATAATTAACATGTTTTTTGGGGGGAAACAAAAGCAATACAAGCTAAACATTTTAACAAACTTTGTTTTAAAGTCAACACAACAACAAAAAAATGACAACAGTTGTGGTTGTCGGCTGTCTTTTGTGAATTCGTTTTTGAGATTCCCTTTTCTGACTCCATAGTTTCCAGAACAAATGTGCTTTTTCTCCTGATGTTCATCTTACTTTTGGCTCTTCAAGTGAATAGCAGAACCTCCTTAGGTTGGAAGAAGAAAGAAGCCATCAATCGTGAACCAGCAGTTTGTTTTATTATTGCCTCCTATTGCTTCAATGGTTCAGAACACGTTTCTTCTCAGCTTATATGTAAACGTGTACCATACGCCTTCTCCATGGCAACCGAAATTTACTGTATCACTGGAAAAACCTTCATTATGTCCTCATTACCTTTTTTGAGTTTTTTTTTCAAAGCAGAATAATGCAATTTGACAGTTTCCATGAATAATTCGTCTGAGCTGAACATTCTCTCCTGTAGTGTTTAACTGTTCGGGGAAAACCAAATTTACGACATAGAAAATAATAGGAATCACCATTAGCTGAAACAACAAAATAATAGATTTGATTTATTCATTTATTTCCCAAAACCAGTCCAGGTCCAGCTATCAAATTTGAAACATGCACACTTTTAGTGCTGTGTTGGCAAATTAACTTTTTGTTAAATGTGTGGTTGATTTTTTTTTATTTTATTTATTTTGTGACTCATTGAGCATTATACTGTTGGTATCCCCTAGCCAGCTGAAGATGATCCCACTGTCAATTGATTCTACTTGAGACAGAGCTGGTTCAGGACAGGGGTATTTGTCCACCCCAAAGAGTACCCTACCATTGTAATGGAGAACACCTCAATTACATCTGTCTGGTTTTGTTTCACCAAAAGAGGTGCTTGAGTGGGCCTTAATGTGTAAAACCTTCTACAGCCACACAAAACACATCTTTACACAGCAGATATAAATTCACTTTGTTGTTTTCCATAGTCATAGGAGGACAGAACGACAGCTATGGCCAAAAGTTTTGCATCACCTAGAATTTTAGGATTGAGATATAATTTTAAAAAATATATATATCTATATATCTATATATCTCATAATTTAGATATTTTATTTAACATCATGTAATCCAAAGAAACTACAAAATGATATCACAAAAGTCTGCTGGAAGCCACAATAGTAGTACAGTATTTCATGTTAGATTTCAAAATCTCACATTTTTCAATTTTTGTCAGTTTTTCATTAAGTATATGGAAAATTACAAAGCGGTATGTAATCCAATATGTTAATGTAACATTATCCGGCAGGTTTCATTCAACTTTATGAAGCAAAATTAGTTAATTCTACAGGGTGATGCAAAACTTTTGGCCATAGCTTTAGAGCTTGTCTCGCAAGTACTTTTAAATTGTGAATAATCAACGCTATCATTTTTCTCTCTGTTCTGTCTTCCATCACAATGGAGGGAATATTATACTTTTTGTACAGTCTCTTGATAATATTGATTATAAAGAGGAAAGAGGAAGGGAAATTACCTCACAGGCAACAAGTATAAATTTGAACCACCCTTTTACAATGGGATAGCTAAACAAATTCTTTGACAACTCTAAAAAGCCAAAAAAAAAAAGATATATATTTAAAAAGCTGTAATAGCTGTACAGGTACTTAGCACAAAGTTATTTGATTGGTTGGATAACCAAGACATTAGAATGAAATGAATACTGAGTTATATATGTTAAAAGGAGGCCAATCATATCAGGGACTTTCACTTTCAGTATTTAAATGATCTGAATGAAGCGGTATGTGATTCATTCCTCATATTTACTGATAAATCATAAACAGCTGGGAGTTAAATAAACATAATTGCCTTGTTACATGTTGCTTTTATGTTTGTTTGTTTTTTACACTCTTTCCAATTCAATGTCTTTTTTATGGGATGAAATAAAATGTAAGTTAGCTTTGTTTTGCTCTGAATGTTAAAGATGAATTCCTCATATGCATATGCAGACAGTAACCCGAGCTGTGATCAAGTAACATGCACTGGCAACTGTTGGAGGTGGCGAGAATCCCATCATTTTATCAAAAAGACCAAACCATACACATTGCCTACAGTTTTCCAATTACATTGGGCAAAGGTAACCATATGAAAAGTAGATGGTGCTTACAAGCTTTACTATTGGAAGCAGATGCTGTTAAATGCATGACCTACTTGGAAGTGCTTAAGTAAACAGCTGATTCGGGCTGGACAAACCACAGTTTATCAATTAAACGCTGAGTCCAAGTTTATTTAAACTGATCCTATTGTGTTTATTGACAAAGCTTACAAAACTCCCAATGCCAAGCCAATTGACTAATGAACTATGTAGGTTCCACTCTTAATAAATGACCTTGTCTAAAGCAGTATGGCAAATTAATCAAACTCCAACGTATATACTTTTTTTTTTTTTTTTAGTAATAGGTACATATTTATCACTGTTATTTAGTCACAAATTTGCTTCATACATCTTTCAACTCAGCAGTGTGATAAAACAGCATCTACAGGACTGTATCAAGAGAAAAGCAGAAATGAAATGGCATCTACAGGACTGTATCAAGAGACACAGAAATGAAACGGTTGTTTCATTTTTCAAATAGGGCCCAATTTCATATGCCTTTCATAAGCTGTCGTTTATAAAAACAATCCTTATTTAAAGAGGTCTTAAGAATATGTTGAAAATATCAGTTTGGTAGGTGTGAATATTTGTATTAAAGAAAAGGCGATCATAAAAAATTAGAATGGCAACAATGTCCTTTGGCAACAATGACCATTGCTTTATTAACTTTTTTGATTAATCATAGAGGTTTTGTTTAATCATCATTCCTTTCTTTTAAATGATTTAAGTAATGCTGTAGTTTATGTATGCATTTATTTATTTATTTATATATATATATATATATATATATATATATATATATATATATATATATATATATATATATATATATATATAATTGGATGAACACAGATTTTCCTGGTCGTAGTCCCCTCCATGTGATCAGAAAGAGATACTTATTTTGTAAGTGTGTAGTAAACTGATTTACCAGCAGTTGAATCCACCTTTAGGGAATGTGAACAAACCAAAAAACGCACACAAGGACCTACCATGGAAGAATGTAGTAAACAGTTTCATATTTCAGAGTTTGACGTGATTGGCAGCAGTGTGGAGTAGTGGTTAGGGCTCTGAACTCTTGACCAGAGGGTTGTGGGTTCAATCCCCAGTGGGGGACACTGCTGTTGTACCCTTGAGCAAGGTACTTTACCTACATTGCTCCAGTAAAAACCCCACTGTATAAATGGGTAATTGTATGTAAAAATAAATAAATAATGTGATATCTGTATAATGTGAAATAATGTATAATGTGATATCTTGTAACAATTGTAAGTCGCCCTGGATAAGGGCGTCTGCTAAGAAATAAATAATAATAATAATAATAATAATTGTCTGACGCAGTTGCTTTATGGACACCCAGCATTCCTTTTGCAGGCTCTATAATATGGCAGTCAGTTGATCAGTTTAAGAAAAGGTCTTAAGACTTATCTGTACAACACAAATAGAGAAAATAAACATTGTACAAAGCGGTTCAGAAGTCCAGAAGTTGTTTGATTTGTGGTTTACTGCTTTAGAAACATTATTTTCTTATAAATCAGATCCTTTAGTAGAGGTGAGCTAGGAAGGGATGAGTCTGGATGGGCCGAACAGCATCTTCTAATTCCCACACTAAGTTCTCCCCTTGATGGAACCCCCTGACATCACCTGATATCCTACATGCATGTAGATCAAAGAGAAGGGCTTCCATTGGGTTCGCAAGAGTCAACAGAAGAAATGTACTTTGGAGAACGCTGTTTAGGTAATGAGAGGTGAGGAACTGTTTTGTAATGTCTTTTGGTTATTACCTCTTTAAAGAGTGGGCATGCCAGGTGGGATAGAGCCTGCCGGGTTAGGACATTTGCAGAGCAGCATTCCACAACATGAACTTAATGCAGTTTTTTTTTCAGAAATAACCCCACCCTCAATGGAAATCAGCAAGGGTAGTTAGAAACAAACAAACAGCAATGGGTTTTAAATGCCTTGGTGGGAGGGAGGTTTTGGAGAATAGGCTCCCAGGGACATTGTGGTTATGGCTTGGCAAAGTAGGACTAGCATTTGATTCATGTTTTTGACTAAACATGCAGTTCCTATTCACCCTGCACAGTTCCAACCATTGCAATGTGCTTCAAGCACAAAAGTGAATTATTCATCCATTTAGGTGTTTGTTTATTGAAAACTGCTTTGCTTTTGTTCTAGAACTCATGCTTTAACCCAATGGTTCTCTGTTACAATTCTTATCAATTTTAACACTATTTTTCTACCCAGTTGAAATGCCTAAATCGGATGTCACCACACCATTGCAATGCACCTACTGCTGACATTGCAGTTCAACTGGCGACTTCAGATAGACAGAGAACACTCATAATGGGATCGAAATATTTAATTATACATGTATAGTATACAATACATGCACAGCAGATGCACAGCTCTAAAAAGCTAAGACCAGAAGAGGCTGAGAAACAGCTGGACAGGAGAAAATCAACAGCTGTTTTGTTTTATTCCAATCCAGTCAACGCCTTTAGCTAACAGATCTAAACAACTGAGTTTTCCACTGTGTAATGCCCCTACCCCATCCCTTCCTCTGAGTTTATCGGTGTTAGCCCAAAATATAGGCAATCTGCTGTGCATTATGATTCTGAGCACATGGCTTATCAAGGTGCTCCAAAACGTGCAATCTGAAGTTCATCTAGCACTACAGCGGGGATGGGGAAAAGGCGTTCCGATTTTTATTGCAATGTACATCTGCTTATTATTTATAGATGCTGTCAGAATTAATGATGAGTTGCTGTTTGTGGACACCCTATCTCCGTGTGTGTCCTTGAATAAGAAAATAACACCGCTTTCTTCAGAAATGGTCTTGGACCAGATAGAGCTAATGAATGGTCTTTTTTGGCACAGCTAGGATCATAATGTTATTGTATGTAGGATGTATCCCACCATCAGGCTCCAGTTCCAATTTCACAGATGATCTCTTACAATAGACCCACTAACAACAGAAAGGAAATAAACATATTGCAGATTGTAGTGCAAGATGTGTATCACATTTGTTTTTAGTAGACCTTGGCCATGGTGGTGGATATAATATCTTGCTATTTATAGCGTCTGTAGTTCTATTTTACGATACAATGTTACTCAATAGGAGGTTAAAGAAGGGTTAAATCCTATAACAGGGTGGTGATAACATAATACAGTGTACTTTTTAGAAAAATATTTTATGTACAGTTTTCAATCCATTCCATGTGTTCCATTTTGGCCTCTCATAAAGTTTCTGGCAATTCTTAGACATTTCTGGGAAATACTGAGTGGAAATAAAATGACAGAATATTTACTGCATGGCCAGTATTTTTCAGATAGGCATTATCAAAGAGGAGGTAAAATATATAAACAAGCATGATAAAACGTACTGAATAAGTGTACAGATTTAAGGCACCAGCAGACATTTCCCAAGACTACCCCTGAAATGAAAGAGTTCTTGAAATCAATGAGAATTCCCTGGTACTGTAAAATGTTCTAAAAAAAATTCCAGCTGTGGTTTATCATGAAGCATTGGTTGATCAAATAAACCCTTAGCTTCTTATCCTACAGCAGGCTAATTTCCAACCACTCCCAAGCAGATTCATTTATGATGGTTCCCTAAATATTGTGTTTTACATGAATTTTGAAATTGTTGTGAGAATTCTAATAGGCGTGTTGTGCGGTCAGTTTTAGCAACCGAACCCTGTGCAGAGGGGTACTACCATCAGACAATGAGCATGAATACCATTACAATTGTGATGCAAGTCATTTGTGATTTTGCTGTGTAATTATTCCGATCTACAGTATGTTCTGATTGGCTCAAAGGACCTTGAGCGTTTTGTAACACTATATAACTGTTCAGAATCACTCTGAAAACAGAGATAAAACACACATAAGTATTCATAACATATTGTCAGATTTACTGTAATTGAAATTTCAGCATTTGAAGTGCGTGTCAGTAACAAGTAGACATCAACCCATTTACTGTAATTATTAAGGTCTATTAAATCACATCACTTTGTATTTATTTATAGGAAGACATGTTATGACATTTGATAAATGTGTTATGAATACTTGTATGTCTTACGTTCATTTTCAAAGTGATTCTGAAAAATTATGCAGTGTTATGAAGCTTTTATGGAGGTGTTTTGAATGCTACATTCTGTCCAATGACCACACAACATTTTTTCCATAGAAAATTGCCAGAAACAGTGTAGAAATGCTGCTTGAGCAGAAACTGGTTCCAATCACAAGACCTGACGTCACATCTTGGCTTTGAACTGCACTGCAAGCCAAATCCAAGTCACACCTAACAGGAAGAAGATCATCCTTGGTTTCCATCCAGCTGAACCACCACAGTCTAACGCTGCTGAAGGTCGCATATGAATGTAATATTTATGTATGGAAGTCCAGGGGTCATCTCAAGTACAGGCTCCCTCCAGTGCAAAAAAAAAAAAATCCATTCTTTCCTCATAAAACTATGACTTACAAGAAGACATCATGTACAGTACTGTGTCAGCTAATTGAAATCAAGAATTTTAAAATAATAACTCTCAGAAGGCTGTTCAAATAGTTTGGGTCATACGTTTTTAAGTGCTGAGAAGGTTGTGTTACCCTAATATAAATTAATAAGATCCTTACTGGAAACATTGTGAATTGAACTATATGGATATTGAGGTTAACAGTAACTGACCATTAAAATCATTGACCCATGTTTGACCCATCAAACTGGTTTCCTGGGATATTACGCTGTATTTTAGATCATTACTAACAAACATTTCTTGTCATAAATACCTTTCTAATTTTACTATACAGCTCCGGGGATGCTGATCATAACATATCTAGTTAATTCAGTGGCACTTGTTGTTTAAAAATCTTTCAAATCAAGTTCAAATACTGTTCGTTCTAAATTGAACCCATTTGAGCCAAGGCCCCCATCACCAGTCATCACCTGCATTATATTCCAGGTGAACAAGTGCTTTTAAATTTGCTTTTCGACATTAAAATTGAGAAGTGTGGCTGCGAAACAATGCTCTCAATCCGGAATATGTTCTACCCTACGGGTTAACTCACATTTCGACAAAGCTTCCACGTGTTTCTGTGATGACCAGAACGCAATGACGTATTCCTATCTGGTTTTGAAAGTAGTAAATCTGTTTTTATTTCTGCCGAAGCTTATGTCTTCATTTCTTTTCTTCCCCTAGAGACAGGGCACTAAAAAAATAAATTGAAATCTTACAAATACGTTTACATCAAAGGACATACACATCACAGAGAAAAGCTATCTGCTTTCTATCACTTTATAGAAGAATGTTACTCGCTGAAAATAAGCAGACAAGGCTTTATTAATTCTGCTGCCCTAGAGGAAGTGCCCAATGTATTAGTACTGTGTCCTGTTCTGGTCAATACAACTTGCTCACTGCCACAATTTAGCATACTAATCATATCCCAATGTTAATGTTAAAAAGACACTGTATTTGAAGCAAGACGACTGCCATTGTCCATAAACAATCTGTGCTTGTGTCAGGATGTGTATATGGGGTTTTCAAGTCTCTACGTTGCGTACAGTATTTGTTTCCTGCTATGTTTACTACAGTATTTATTTATTTATTTTAATTCTATACCTGTGTTGATTTAGCTTTTTTTTTCAATTCCAAGTACTTTTGTGTTTAAAAACATCACATGCTATGCAAACAGCTTTGTTTGTTTTTCACCCTTTTAAAATATATTTAAGTTTTTAAATTTGTACTCCAATAACATTCGTAATGTTTGATCTCTGTTACTTTCTCAGTTAACTGTTTTGCATTTGTATACAAAACCTAAGGTTTTACGTTGTTTAAAATCCCATATTAAATCTAAAGGGTTACATGGAATAAGGGCTGCTTGATTTTTTTTTTCCAGTCCTCCTCTAATTCATATAGAAATTGGGGTTTATTTTTCAACAATCAGTTCCCAAATCGCAATTCTGAACAGACCCAACTGTTCAGGCTCTAATTAGTTCAGTTTAGCGAGAGTCTACTGTAATGTAATGCAATATTTCTAGTTCAAGAAATCCATTTTAAATATATAGGGGAATTGTAAAAGCTATAAACATGGCACAGGCATTGGGCATAAGATCACAAAATAGCTTTTTACCAACACAAGTCCTCATGAGACACAAACAACTCCATATTCAATTTTCTGCCTCTAATGATGAATCAAATAAATAAATAGAACTGAATTTCCATTTTTCTGCAACAGTTAGTATTTCACCATCAACCATTTCAATATTTATACAAGCAATGGCCTACCAGATGGGACCGCCCGTAAATGGCTTGATACATGATTTAAATAGTATTATATGGGGAAAGACTGACAATTAGTGGAACACACCTGGGTTGAGTTGGCACTGTAGTCTTGAACTGGAGCCAGTCCTGAAAGAGTGAGCTGGCTCTGGAATTAGAGTTATTAAGTGCTTTCTTTACTTCAAGTGTCAAGCTGGCAGTGTGTGTTTAGCCCTTAATTGATGGTAGTAATAGGAGAAATTCAACATTGCAAGCACGCTGGGTGATCTTAGTGGCGATTGGGACAAAAAGCACAGAGAGTCTCTTGTGAATAAATACAAGTTATGTACTATAACCATGATGAAATACACATGTGGTCCCAAAATATAGTGCTCACAAGAGAAAAAGGTATATAAATGAAACGTTAATGTGCTGTTTTGAAATGCTGTAACAGTCTTTGACAACCTTGGTACTTCCAGTCCAGGTCTTTGTTCCTTTATTATCAAATGGACCCAATGAAACCTATGAACAGGTCCTACTATATACAGTTGTGCAGTCGAGCCGGAATGTGCGGAACGCTGTTCCTGTTCCATGTTCTATAGGCAGCTGTGAGTCAAGCTAAGTCACATGACTCACACCTCCAGCACAGCTGTCTGATTCAGTCAGTCAGTCCTCTTGATGCAATGAAAAGAGCATTAGGAACTTCTTCTATTACAAACTGCTTCTTTAAGAAGAAGACGGCAACAATGCATCGACCACGACTGTGCACACGTACACAAACGAAGCGTACAGTGAAGCCGCTACTTATTAAGATAATTAGATAAATGCATTACCTATTATATGTGTTACTAGAAGTTCAATATACTAATAAGATGTGAATTCATATAATAATTCTTGTTTAATAAAATCAATATTTTTGTGGTGTAGCGTTATCTTCAGATATAGGATGACACCGCTGACTGTATCATATTAAATCAATTCATTTTACCTATCAAACCTGGAATGGCAAGGTACAGCAGGACTAAAGTTGTGCTTTAGCACTGTAAATGGGTCACTGGCATGTTTTTAAGTGTTATGGAGGAATATGTCTTCCTTCGCTGATTTTAGCTCATGCAGAACTAGCAAATAGAAACTTAGAAGTGGTTTATAATGGCCTGTGTCATATATGACAGAAGTATAATATGATTGCGGTGCCTGCTTTGCTATGACAATGATCTTTACCTATTAAGTGTGTCCGCATTTGACAAACTAGACTAACTTGATTTGGACATGGCTTTTGCTGTGATGAAAGCAGCACATCTTGTTAGAAAGCAAGAGAGATGGAAAACTAAGTACATAAAATGATCTTCAGGGTCCATGAGCTCCTCCACTGCACTGTTTCAATCAATTACAAGAGAATGGATTCTGAATATCTAGACAGCCTTTTTGGAATGAGCTTTGAATCTCATGGTGGAACTAAAAATGCAAATGCATCAGACAATGTACTCCTGTCAATGTCGGGGGTCCTGTCGCGTGAGAAGTAACGTAACCTCACAGAGAGTTCATAAAGCGATACAAAGAGGTGTCATCTCTCAGCTCCCGAGGTCACGGATTCCCTGCTGAGACGGACAAGAGTTCAGCATTGCCTCCTTTCTACCAAATGACAGCTTTATAACCCCTGTTAGACATTGCCGTCAACTTTAGTTTTGTACAAGCTCAGTCTATAATGGGATTATACTGTGAAAAGATGCTCAGATTATGGCAGAACCATGGTTCTGGAAATATACAGTTTCTAAAGAGTTCAATGGAAAGCTGTTATTTTATTTAGGAGGTGATTGTCTATTGAGCCGTACCTCATTTCCCTCAGAGAATGTACTTCTTGTTCATATAAGTTTCCACTTTACATTAGGCAGGTTAGTAGCCTGTCAAGTATGATGCATTTCAACCTAACTCGGCTGTCCAGATGATACAGTACGTTCAGTGGTTGCTAATCTATAAAATTTTTGAAGGTCCTTGGTTAGAGCTTCAGGTCAGTGTACAGATGACCTCTGCGAGGCCCAGACTGCATGGAGCCACTAGCCAAAACCAAAACCAAAAATCCATCTTTTACCCTTTCTGTTTCAAATATTATCATTTTTCTTCAAAATTCTAATACTGCTCTAACCATTTATGTCCAACACACCATGAATAACTGATACCCCAATAGATCACTTCAACTATAAAAGTGCTGGATCCATTTAGGTTGATGGGAGTCTGTTATTACACAGGTTTTCCTTTCCTTACAGCAGGCTTCCATTTATGAAACTCCCATTAACTCTCATTCAACAGAAGCTGTAAGGTTATAACAACAAGTGAAGATTGTACGTAGAGCATTTGACTTGGAGCGTCCCATAATTTATAGCCTCTTCCATCTTAAATAGTTCCTCACATAGCTTGAGAAAATCTTTTAGTGGAGGAGTAACTGAAGCAACACTCTCCAGCCCTGACCTTCAAGATGAACTCCATGAACTTCTTCAGGTTGAAAATGAAGCCTGACGTTGTATCATGCAAATGTCTATAACTTGCCATTTCAGTCCAGTGTTGGCTTACAATGATATATATGTGGCACAGTGAAACCCTTTCACATGTACATAGGGTCAATACTTTTCTCCAATGTCCAATGGTTCTGTGTACCTGTGTTCCATTTTTCACTTAGGAACCTTTTTATTTTATTTTATTTATTTTTTGGTATTTGTGAAACTTTTCTCCACTGTTAGCAAAGAGGGTTTTAATTTTATTCCTGTGTTTTTAGGGCTCTTTTAACATTGAAAAAAGTTTGTACTTCAAAATCAGACTCTTTGGACAGCTACAACATATACAGTATATCATATGAAGTCTGTACAGTTTTATAACGAGAGCCTGTAACACCTAAAGCTTCTCTACCTGCCAGCAAAGTCTGAATCATACCTCAAGTGAGATCTCATTTTTCCAGTGAGATGCATTTTGATGATATCGTTGGGCTATCACCCCCCCGCAGTGCTCTCCATACCTACCAACCGTTTCCAGGATGACTGAACACTGGGGGGAATTCTCAACGGCACAAAACTTTCCCAGAAACTCCAATATGGAAATGAAAACAAATTTGGCAAAGTATCTGGAATTTCTATAGGCAAGACTGACATCGGAAGACAGATTATTCAATACTGCACGGAGTTTCAAACCACTGGATGACTGTGAGTCTGTAGCCTGGCTGTCATGTGTTTTTCTTTCTTTCTTTCTTTCTTTCTTTCTTTCTTTCTTTCTTTATTTCTTTAACAAACCTTAATGTAAAAAAGATATGCATGACATTAGACTAGACCCTTTGCTTCAGACCTCAGTCATTTCTCGCTACTATACTTATCTGGTGTTCATTTTGCGCATTTTTGTTCTTACAAAAGGGCATTTATAAAACAAGGTGCATTGTGGGCAGTTGGAAAGGGTTCCCTTGCTCTCTGCAGACAGAATCATTATTCACATCCAAAAGTGTAACCTTATAATTTTCCTGGTGGAAATTCCATCAATGACCAGCTATGGTGTAGGCTGGACAGATGGTTGTTTTTCTGGTTTTCAGTTGGGTTGTGCAGGTTCAGCAAACTCGTTGAGAAGCTGATCCAAGAAACAATCGGTTCATTAAAAAATATCTTCACTGAGAAGTTTTAAAGCCCACTGCAAGCTGTCTGCACTTCTAAATGAATCTGTTTACTGTAAACCTTGTCTGGGGATTGATATACCAGCAGGATGACTAGTTATAGGCGGTTCATATTTGTTACAATTCCCAACTCTTTGCTGCCTCCACCAGCAGTGGATGTTCAGCTGAGAAGGGGAAGTGGGATTTCTTCAATGGAAAGAGCTAAGTTTTGCTTTCTCCAAGGGTGCTTTTTGATTGAAAATCTAAGTTTAGATAGCTAATGCTTTTAATCCCTTGAAAAAAAGCTTTCTCCTGGTATCTCTTTGGCACTGATCCCAGGGCTCTTAGCTCAGGAGGAAGTGTCAGAGTGATAAAGCCAAATAGACCGCACAGCCTCAGCTGGAGGCTGTTCCCAGAAGCCAACAGGAGTCTTCTCAGAGCGTTATTACCTCACAGTGATAAAGTGGAAGGGTTAGTCAATAGGGATTAAAGTTTGCCCTTGGCAAGGATCAGTAACCCTGAACAATAGACACACCACCAGAGGTCTATTTCTGCACAGGTTTTATGATTTTATGGACAGTGTCCTCTTCACAAAAATATATCATGTCCTGAGAGTGTTTCAGTCCTTGAAATCCTTCGCGTGTATTCAGTTATCTGTCTTCTGGGATAGCTTTAGTAAACAAGCTGTTGGATTGGAGTAAACTATATTTTTGCTACCATCCATAATCCTTATTCTACTTGGGAAAAAAAATAAAACTGTCAGGCACAATTATAGTTAATTTATGCATTTGAGAGTTTTTCCACAAATACAATGCAAATCTTAAACTGCATGTCATAAATATGGCCTGATATGGCCTTATAAAGGCACTCCTTAATGCAACACTGGGCTATTGAATTCCCAGGGTGGTACTGCAAGGTTCAATACAAGAGAGGGGTTATTGTCCCAGAGACAACAGTTCAATGAGAATGAAAGAAACTCTGAGCTTATTGACTACACGAGGGGGTTTGTGAAGGGAGGTGCCACCCACTTGGTGAGAAAAAGGGAAGCAGTTTTTAATCATGTGTCGCACAAAGTCCCACCTACCACGTACCACGGGCAGCTCTGATATAACTTCCTTGAGAAAACAAAGTCACTTACTTTTCTATTCATAGTATAGGAAGTGAATTATGGTCCTTCACCAGCCTTAAGATTTTTTTAAATAATTTAAAAGTCCATTTTTGTTCTAAAATAATTCATTGGATATTTCACAGGTTCTATTTTGTGACATTGATAAAGACTTTAGGTCGAAGCAGTTGTCCAAAAGTGTTTTTTAGTTATGATAAATTAACAGCTACGTCATCCACTGGAAAAAAGAAGAAACAGATACTGGTACTTACAATACAGTTCACTCCATACAAAGACATTAATAAATACTTCTGGTAGAAAGATTTGTAAAAAAAGAAAGAAAGTTCCCTTTTAGTATATTAAGTGTATATGTTGAATGACACCACATGTCTTGCACAGACAGTACATTGATTTTTTTTTTTCTGATATCTGGATATATTTTAGTTTTTTCGTCTTTCCATCTATCGCACCAGGATTTAATGTTTTAAGAAGGGAAGCACTTTCACAAGTCTGAAACAAGACCTGGGATGTTTCAGTAGGTTGCTGGATCTTGTGAAAGTCTTAATGTGGCACTCCTGTGTGTCAGGGGAAACTAAGTCAGTTATCAGACCCACTGATTTACAATGGCTTTGATAACGGCTGAGCTGAAGCAGAAGGGTAAAGGCCAGGGCAGAGACACCACATCAATGCACTGTACAGGAGGCTATTCCCATCAAGACCCTTCCTGAAAGCTGACAATTCTAGCAAGCCTGCAAAAACTAAATATAGAATTGTCATGACGCTAGAACACAAAAACAACATTGTAAAATAAGAAAAGCTTTTATCACAATTAGGTACTATTTCTTCATGGTGCACCGGCGGTCCTCACATAATTATAACTATCCCTGTGAGGCGAGTTTATACGTTTTTGTAATGTGGACCCTCTATTGGAAACCCCTGACATCACAGATTATCACACTGCTTCCTTTGTGCCATGTATGACCTGCCCCTTTCGAGCGACCTGTATCATTCAGCCCTTCTCACACACAGCTTCGATGATGCAGTAACCTCTGTACTGTGGACAGAGTAGATCTGGGGTCCAGTTACCAAAAGAGTCATTCACATCCGTGTAGTCCTTGCACCTGTAAGATTATCCATGATAAAGCACCGTTTAATTTGAAAACTCTCCCGTGGATCCGGCTTCGTTTTTGTTGTTGTGACTGACCTATGACTTCATCCTTTTATAGCTTCCATCAAGATGTTTTTCCTACTGAGTAAGGAAGTCCTTAATAGGCAAAAATGCAGGCTTGGAAAGCAGGGATGTTTCCAAGCCAGATCTCAGACATGTACATTAAATGCAGATGGTCTCTCTGAGCAGGTATCTGTCAGCAAGTTCTGCCTTTTGAGACTCTTTCCCTCCAGCACACTGACATCTCGTAAAGCTAAAGAGACTATCTGCAGACCTTATAGGGACAAGACCTGTTCATCTCTAGAAGATCAAATACAAGTTGCATTTGACAAATAAACAGCACATCAACGGCTGGTGGCAATTATGATAAATGATAAATCACATCTGAGAAAGCAATCGTCAATGAGTTTGTCAAAATTCCAGTACCTACCATGAGGATGTACAGTAAGGTTAATATGCTGTGTGTAGGGCATCCCTTATTATAACAACAACCCTGTCGCACAGTTTGAGCATCTAGTTTTACATGAGATGACCTCTTATGACAATAAGATAAACCTTGATATGACATATTAACTGGAAGAAGCAGCAGCAACAGCTAACATATTTTACTAACAAAATCTTGACGATTAAAGTTGTATAAGATTTAGCCTGCTTTAGCATTTAGACTGATTTATTAAGAAACATTTCTTTCAGCCACATGAATTGGAATTACTTGAAGTTTTTCTAGTATGACCTCACACTTTTTCCCCCGCTGTCTGTGTTACTGACCAGGAATGTAGCTGTGTTTTTTTGGACAGAGGTCGATGGTGAGTACAGGTGCCATAAATCTGCATTTGATCTACATCACTAACCTATTTCCAGGATCGGCTCCAGGAATGTTTGCTGATAAAAAATTCTGTACATGATGTGTTCTCCCACAAAACAGCACAATTCAATAATGATAACTTGAGGCACAGGTGCTTGTCTGACTGAATTGACCCCATTAGACAGAGATGTTAAGCTCTGTCTTACTTCACGGAAGGTTTTGTTTGTTAGCTGATACATTTTCAGCAGTGAACAAACCATAGCGCTAAGAAACAACACAATCATGTGTTTGAAATAAATCAAGGTTTATCGTCTCTTTTTTGGCACATCATTACAAGTTCAAGGTAAATATAGATTTTAGTGTTTTGAAGAAAATAATGCGAAAAATAGTTTTCTAATAGCGATAGTGCCCTCTCGACTATGGCTGTACTGTGTGGTAGTTGACCTTGACAGTTGTTAGTGCCCTCGCCTTTGTCTCAGGATGCATAACTTCCACACGGTAGAGCCTTCATCGACACGCGTACAATTTATATATTATATTAATACATGCTTTGCTAACCTTACCTGTGTTTTACCATGTTTTCAATGCACCTTTCCTAAGGCGATTCCCTGTACACACAATCAGCTGTTTGCAGGGTGACAGGGTTTATAATGAGATGGCACTATACATGAGGCTATTACCTCTAATGGAAACATTGTATGCTTGACTTGCCCTGTTCCCAGTTCTCAAAAATAAAACATGATTTATGTGTTTGGTTTCTTGGTGCTTTTTCACAGGGATTCGATTAAAGTTTTGATGACTACAACGGACATAAAGATCTGAGTTCTGCTTGCTTCTGGTTTTAATAAAGCTGATCATGCTCACAACCTGTGGTTGCCTGGAGGAAGCCCTGTGTTCTGAACTTTGCCTAGGTCTTAAATTCACAGGTTTGTTTTGTGTGTGTTTTGGTTGTTTTTCACTGTATTATTTGGTCCTTTTTTATTACACTGCATTATAGTTTGCATTTGGCTTCTCTTTTTATTTACAATCACCTTATGCTAATCGTGAGCAGCTGTCGGAAATGTGCTGAACATGTATCATTTGCCTCCCATCCCTCTAGGGGAACTGAATTAATAACCAAATGTAAGTAGGTTGCATTTAATAGCAGCATTAACTAGTATATCTGTAAAAAAAAAACATATTTTTCAGTGTTTCTTCAGCTCCTCTCGTTTACTTCTGGAAAGTGAAGAAGATAAAAAAAAGTGTAGTGCAGAGTGGCTGTTAAGTAATTATCTTGTGAATGTTAGATCAGTTTGTCATTGGAGTGGCAGTTATGTAATTATCTTGTGAATGTTTGCAATTCTGAGCAGTTCCTGTTGCAGTTACTCCAGGATATTGTGCATTGTATTCTTGCATGTGTTAGGTGCTTTGACATTGATTTGAAGAGGTGCTCTTTTGTTCTTAGACTTATGTAACACAGTCTCAATCAGCCAGAGCGACTTTATATCAGAGCACTGGTGTTTACTGCCTGCAAAACAAAAAGGAATCCAAAGTGGCAGACACTAGATGGCGCTGTCTCTTACTTACAGGTCATTTTGTCTGATCTAGCCTGTGTTACATATATCTATATCAGGCACCTAGAACTGAGGAGCAGCCCCTGAACTCAGACGAAAGCATCGGAACACACAACAGCCTTGACATCAACAGATTCAAATTGTCAATATCAACTATTCTCATGGGTTTCTATTTAAAATGCAATGACTTGCAGTATGTTCACACATGTTCAGTGGCTGCCTCTAATCAGCTTGAGTGTTTTCTCTTTGTATGACAGACCTGACAGGCCTGACACAGCAAAGGGTGCATGAGAAATACACTCAAACTGATTAGAGGCAGCCACAGAGGAGGTCACTGGACACTTGGAAACACAGACTGTGAATGACTACAAACATTATAAAAAAAAGTTAAGGCAACAATAAAAAGTATGAAAATGAAATTGCTTTCTCTTCCATAATGGTGCCGCTGGCCTTTTAAAGCAGCTTTTTATTTAAGTACTAAATAACAAAACAAACAACATCTGGAATTAAGATGACTATTTGGCACTTTTTAAAAACCCTTTTTACTAGGATAATGGTGCCAAATTTAAAATGTAACCCAAGGGGAGGTAACAATATACATAACTATAAAATCTACTGTGTCAACATTAACAGAGTTTGAGGCTTAGTGTCAGATTGAGGGCAATTTGCAAATTGAAGAGAGCGGTATGGAAGCAATTATTCCTGACTCTGTCTTTGACAGCCAGAGAATCTGAGGTGACCCTGACATGACAATAACATGCCCTTGTAAACAGGCCCCTATCGGAGGAAAAGAACTTAACTGTTTTTGTTGAGTTCTCATTAAAATGTTTTGTGGTGCCAACAGTAATGAGAATAGGTGCTTAGAAAGTTTCCACTGACAATGTTAGCTGAACTTTCATTTGGTCCTGCTGTGGAACAGATTTGTGCTATCCTAGGGTTTGTCATGCCTGTACATGCTGACAGTATTGCTAATCCAAACGAACAGGTTTTTCAGCACTCTTAAAGGAGCAGTACCACATATAGTAGTAAAACATGTAACATTGTATCAGTATCATGACCTATAGTTTTAAAACATATAACATTGTATCAATATCATGACCATACAGTAACGGCATGTTATTCGATGGTCTAAGCCAATGTGTAGCTGGTACATTGAGTGTAACCACTAACCTGTACAACTGCAAAACCTACAATGTAACAATTGTGTACTTATACCTATTAATGCATTGTAACTATGCATAAAAGCATTGCAATTACGTGTAAGTGCACCTGCATTTACTAAGTATCTATTGTGTACATGCACAGTAATTCGAGACACTTCATGTACAGTGTTACCCTTAAAACTTCTTGCTGTTTTCATTCCTGAATAGCAGAGCTATTCAACAGGAGCATGCCTATTTGTCTCGTAGAGACGCACTGGCGAGGAAGATTGAGTCCCTACAGGTAAAACTATCAGAGGGGAGGCAGACAAACTGCTTTATGCTTTATGGTACAGTGGAATAGGATACACCAATATATAGTCAACAAACACCAGGAACACCAAGGAATGATCTCTTAGTATATTACTGAACATTGTTGCTGTTCTCTGCAGCTTTGGTTACGATCGTGAGTCACACAAATAAGTACTTCAGGTTTAGTTGACATTTAGGACACTTTGTTTTTAGTGGATAAGGAGACCTGAAGTACGTACTGCTTGTCTAGATAAAAACAGGCTGGGGCCAGTGTTGTTTGAAAGCTGGTTTGTACAAGTTATAAATCCGACCCTTAAACTAGTCAATAAAAACGAACGATTGCTTCATTGCTCTTCAGACGAGAACATTCAATTAAAGGGTGAAGTTACGTAACAATGGCAACGTGAACGGTCACTTTGAGAGAATGTGCTTAGCAAAGCGGTGGTTCAGGAAGGGAACTTGCTTTTTAAGCTAGATTAAAATCATCAGCATCAAGCATATTAGGAACCCCCACTTCCAGGACATTGGAAGCTGGCATTTAAATTGATTGGCATTTTAAAAAAACAGTATGCATGCAACTAGGTTTGTAGAATAATAACGTCAGCAAGACAAGAGTTTAGTCGGCGATGTTGTTCAGCTTTCCACAGAACAAAAGAGCAGTGACAATAATCTTTCATGTGAATATTTATTCATATTCACAGTATCAATTACAAAAGAACTATGTAACCACTGGCAAATCTGCCACCTCTTATTTAAACACAACGATACAAAAAGTGTAACGCATGTGCTGGTATTGAAAAAAAAACAACTAAATAATAGAGTTTAACCAAGGTCAAGTTTATAGGTATATTTGGTAGGAAATTCATTCAACAAACTTTTAATATACTATATATGGTCACCTGTGCTGTACCAGGAACTACAAGATCTTTTCAGCATAATTGTGATTGCTCAGATTTGTATTAATCACACAGACTAGGCTTTCAACTGAAGCGGCTGTGCTGGTGCTTTCCAACGCAAAGGAAATTAGGCTGATCTGGCATACATCACAGATGTATAGGGCAGCCAACCTGAACTAAAGAGCAGTCCATAGACTCATAGTTAAAGCACTTTAACAGCAATTTAAAAAAATCACATTGCACACATGATAAAGAAGCAAAAGAGCAGAAAACGTCATCCGAGTCTAGTTACTGTGATACAATACAAAGTACTGTCCTCAGCAGGTACCTTTTATATGAGCATCTTATTCCCCATCGTTGTGGCTTTATCTGCC
The DNA here is from genome assembly GCF_902713425.1 of Acipenser ruthenus. Classification (NCBI taxonomy): domain Eukaryota; kingdom Metazoa; phylum Chordata; class Actinopteri; order Acipenseriformes; family Acipenseridae; genus Acipenser; species Acipenser ruthenus. The sequence continues at coordinate 1,716,081 of NC_081228.1, forward strand.
AGGATTCATTTCTATTTTCTACAGCATTGTTACCAAGTGGCTGACTTTGTGACCCCACTTAATTTTTTTTTTTTTTTTTTTTTGGATCTCATTTAGGCATGTTGCCTGGCCGCAGTCTCAAACTGAAATCTAAATGTGCGTTGTCATCCACCACGGAAACCACCAGATCCTTCGGAAAGCCCAATGCCGGTTGGAAAGGCTGTGTCATGAAAATTGATTTATTTCCAGAGGACTTTGCAACGTTTCGTTTTTTCCTGTGTGCAATCTGAAAGCTGTAAACTCACTGCTGACACTCTCTTCCTGCTGCTTCAGATCTGAGGCCAGCATGTCCTGTACAAGCAGATCTTCAAATGGCTTTCACTGCCTTTGATTTGTATTGGCTCCAAAAACTGCAAGACATACTGTATGCACACCAGCATCTAGAACCAAGTGAATATCAGTCTGTCTATTAGTATTCCAGTGCACTGTATGCAAATAAAATATTGTGTATTTATTTCACTAACATATATTTCAAGGGTCTGTACTACATTGTGCCATATACAATTCAGGAGTACTAGAACGTAACTTCCCTTAGGATTGCAACTTAATTATGGCACCACTAGCTAGTGTTTTTTTATTATTATTATTAGATGCAGTGCTAGAAATAAACAATTGCACAGTTAAAGTTATCATAAAGATAATGATAGCAATGCCATCATACAGTTTTAACCCTGGTGTTATTTTTATTCAAAATGTCTTTATAATTATTTTTCTTATTTCATCAGTTCTACTTGTTTTTAGATTCAATAAGATAGCCTGCATTATCACTGCTGCTTTGCCGCTGACGATCACTGGGTAAGGGTTATACCACACTGTACAAAGTGTTACACAATAGAAAGTATTACTGTGTTAAGGAGTATCCTCGTTTCGTTGCCCTTTGTTCTCAAAGCTGGGGCTGCTGCTGGTTTCTAGGATCGGAGCCAGGACTGAGAATGAAGCGACAGCTCTTTCTAAACACAGAGCAACATGAATGCAGTGCAGAGAGCCTTGAATCTGACCGACCAACTGAAGGGCAATGAACCAAAAACTGCATACTCAGCTCCATCAAGCCTGATTCAGCACAAATGACAGTGAGTTCACTTCACCCAGGTCCACTCAGCCCTTGAACTTGAACAGAACTCTCGCTGGATCAGCTCTTGCGTATAGGCCCCCTGACGATAAGCATTGTGTGTGTTATCCCATTAAGCAGTGTTCACTGATACGTTAAGGAACACTTGAATAAATCTGGGATGTCTTACTACAGGGTAACTTGGCTATGGTTTGTAAGTTGTGCTGACATGTTGAACACCTGGTAAGTAAATGGCACTTCAAGGACGTAGAGAAGTGTGTCCTGAGACCAAACAGTTTCCAGTAACCACGCTTTGTTTGCAGAAAAAAAAAAACTCTGATCAAAGCTCTGTTAATCAATATGGGGTATGTTCCCAACTAGTTAGTCTTTAAATCCATTACCAGCTTACAAATGTTTCTGTAACTGTAACAGGACGAAGTGTTACATGGGTGGGTCGTCACTGAATAATCATGAGGCAGACACAGAGCATTGAGTGTTGACACGCCGCACAGGCACGCAGATATTCTTCAACACACACACACACACGTGTCCTGCCACTAGGGTACCAGCAATGGGAGCCCTAGTCTCAGATTTAATGAAGAAAACAAAACAAAGCTAAAAAGAAAAGTTTGCCACACAAGGCGAGCTCTAGTTTCAACAGCGCAGAACTGTATACAGGTCTAATCAAAACTGCGTGGTATTACAAGAAAGATAACTCCACTCAAAACAGCAGGCCTATAAACCTAATTCAGTGTACAAATAGGTATATCTATACCCATCCTTATAAATGTTTACCAGGGCATATTTACATAGTCATTTTTCATTTAGCCATGCTTTTCTTATGCTATGAGTTTATAGTGCTTTCTATAACTATAGCTCTTACCATGGTTTCTAAATGGTTCAGTATTGTTGGAACAAAGACCAGGACTGAACTGTCGGAACAAAGACCAGGGCTGTGTTTTTTTTTTGTTGTTTTTTTTTTCAAAAGAAATAACGCAATGTATTTATATGTCATAAAAGAAAAATGCTCTTACTACGACCTCAACTTGCCCTAGAAAAAAATAACCTGTAATTAAAAACTACAATAAAGTTGATTTACTGCATTTAAACAAATAGTAGACTTTTGTCGTGCGCCGTGGATCCTTTCAGTAAACAAAGCCCATGTTTATAGGGCAGTATCCGGTTGTTCTGCGGAGATTTTAATTTGGATTAAACATGGCGAAATGGAAATCATTAGGTGACTGCTTGGCAGAGCTATGTATTTTAAACAAGAGGATAGACTGAACAATGTAACTGGCAAAACGATAGAGAAAACCAGGTTCTTTATGAAGGCCATTTTCACGACTTCTGGCAGCAGAGTTTTGGGCACTAGAATTTAAAAGCCTTTTTCCCTGTATAATTGGTTATAGGAGAAAGAAAAGCATGATTAAGACTTCAGAAAGTTTAAGATGAATTGTATAACATTTTAACAAACACCCTAAAGCTTTCGCTCCAGCCAATGCTATAAATCTTTCTACATGAAGTTATTTTCTAAATTACGTTTATAGTAAATTGTGCAAACACTATGAAAAAAGTAGCCTTTTTTATGTGCCTTTAAGCAAACGTAAAACCCCATTTCAATGATATGATCAACTTGGAGGTGATAATCCTGAAGTAGGGATTTGATGTTTGCTGAGCAGTTTCAGTTGACTTTTTTTTTTTTTTAATTGAGTGTGCCCAATTATTTTCCCCCACCAGTAGCATGATGAGATGTCTCAGTCCCTTCCTATTACACCTCCCTATTTGCAGGAGAGCCAGGTCCAGAGTACAGTAAAAACAAGGAAAGTTATAGTAAAACAACAAAATAATCACAATCACCTAAATGCTTTAAATGATCATCCTTGTCAATTTTTGCCTCCCTAACCCACCAGAGTGGCAGAACCAAGGCTACATCTTCTGTGAGGCAACTTTGCACAGGACACAAACCTACGCTCCCCTGACTGCATGACTCACCATGCACACTACGTGGCCATACCAGGTAAGTAACTGACTTTTTATTAATAAAAAGATTACTTTATCTATTTAATTAACAATTCACCCTTAAAACAAGTTGTGGCTTCCTATTTTTAAGTCTGTTTTGATTAATAAAAATCTGATATTCCACCACAGTATAGAGTTTCATGAACATCACTCTATTTCATTCATCAATACAGACTTGAAAAACATTCCTAAATGACAGGGTCTGATGTTTACAGTGAAACACAGGAGAGATGAGAAGAGAAGGGGTTCAATTTGCAGATTGCAAATTAGTTATTATTTTTTAAAACCTGCTGGCATTCACCTTCATATGAAAAAATCCCAACCTAATAAGGAATATATTGTGTATCAAAAAGTTGGAACTGAGTGCTGAACTCAAGCCAACTAAGGAGGAGAGGGTCTGTTTTTACATGCTCCCCAGTAGATATACTGCAATGTAACCCTTCATTTTGTTTCAGTTATTTGATTAATTGTGTTTTTATGTTGAACTTCAGTCCAGGTCTTATCTGTAGGGTATTGAAACATAATTTGAAATACATTTTCAAAGCATGAGTCACTGACAAAGTTAACATGGTGGATATAGGACAAACAATCATATAAAACAGTGAGGCTCCTAAGGTGAATACTGTGGCTATAAGTATTAGCTAAAAAGAGAATATGTACAAATCCTGTTAACCATGCAGCCGCTCAAGCATTTTTAAGTGGGATTGTGTGGTTCAGATACCCTATTCTAAAGCGTTGAGCCCCACAATACTGCATATTACTGAAAATATTATCTTTATTTTAATAAAGCATTTACAATCTTTCTTGTTACTGTGATGTAAAACACCCTCTATTATATCGATTCTATACTCTTTTGTGTTGTTGTATGTGTATACTATGTAAAATATTAGTCGTACTCTAGTTGCCTCGAAAGTCTTATCCTTTATTAATATTCAACAAACTTTGTAAAACTTTTAAAAGACTGCAAGGACAATAGGTAGTCTTAGACAGAAGCAAGTACAGTGAAAATGGTGTGCTTTAATGACAGGATCTGTATCGTAGTGCATAGTATTTAGTCAGCCTTCCAGGAAACTTTTTTATCTTCTTTTTTTTTTTTTTGTATAGTCAAATAAGGCATTCTTGGTAAAACCAGTATGGCTTATTTCGTCCAACAGGTTGGGTGGGACTGCTCTAGCACATTAATACTTTTCTAATTACTACTTCACTTTTCTGGTGGAATTTGAGGTTAAATTACAGAGTACCAATTGAAGTGTATTACAATAATCAACCAATAGAGAGAGAAGTCATTTATAACAATACATCTTCAGTCTAGTGTAATTACACTTCACCAATGATGTAAAGCTAGGCACAGATAACCTTTACCAAACACACTGCCAAAAAGGAAAACACCTGAAAATAAGCAAACAAACAGAAATCATTACATGTCATTGAAGCAGTGGAAAAACATTCGACGTAATCATGAAATAGACAGTTGTAAGCTGTATAAACAGTCAGGGCTAATTTGTTTTATTTGACCGTCAAGCACTGTTTAGGAAGTACTTCATTTAGCTGTCAGTAAACAGCTGGCTAAACTGTTGGGATGAAAATAAATATGCTACAGTACGAGAAAAGCTAAACAACAAAAAATAAACTAGAATTTATAGGATGTTTGCAATAAAGCTGTCATTATGCTACTTTGAAAGAGATGTTGAGGTGATCAGCAAAGAGCATTGCACGTGCAAGTTTACACAGTAGTCTAGCTTCGTCTTACCCCAGTATTATTCCCTTGTTCAGAATTTCTAATTTGTTGGTATGTAAAACAACGTCAAAACTCGTCATTTCAAACTGTCACGTGGAGATAACAAGATCAATTATCTCAGGATCATGTCATTTCAAACTTATGTGGAGATAACGAGATCAATTATCTCAAGATTATGTCATTTCAAACTTATGTGGAGATAACGAGATCAATTATCTCAAGATTATGTCATTTCAAACTGTTATGTGGAGATAACGAGATCAATTATCTCAGGTTTTTGACATTTTAAACCGTTATGTCAAGATCACAAGATCATTAGTTTTTTCTATGTCCTCAATGGCCCCCCCATATAAAGCACATTGCTTCAGTGAAGGAAAACGCACTATTTAAGACTTGGTGACATATGTTGCGTTATCTTTAAGCAGAGTTTTAATGTATTGCCTGATGGATATTTGATAGGGCAAGTATTGATTTGTTTACTTGTAATTGAATCCAACGTTCTGATCTCGCCCATCCCTTGACTTTCCAATTGAGTGAAAGATCTTGGGGCTGTTCAAATCATTTATTTTTATTTCAGTGTGATATTTGTTGTCACTGCTGTGGCATCTGCTGAAACTCTTGCTAAAACAATATTATTTCACATCGGACTAGATTTCATTTTTTATTTTACTGGCAAGTTACCAGAATCCTGTCTGAAGGTAAAGCATCAGGTCAACAGTCTTGCAGTGATCTGTTCTAGATCACGGGGAAACTGAAAAGAACCCGACTGTCCTGTAAATTCTAATTCTTTTCAGATTCATTCCATTTAACGTTGACCAATGAGCTCTGCTTTGGTGTAAGAGACGGTCATTTCTGCTACGGTAATGCGATGAGACTGTATACATTTTTTAAATAACTCAAGTGGAGTGGAGTAAAGAAGTGGATTTGTAGGTCAGTTCATTTAAACAGGAACTACAGACCAATCCTACAGAGTTCCATTTCCCTCATGCTGCAGCCTTCCATCGTGTCATCACTTGGCAGTCGCCCCCGGCAGACTGTTTGGCTCCTAGTTTTAGATCCCATTGTCTTTGTATGGGAAACAAAAAAACATCATGGGTCTGGGAGTGACAAAACCCACAGTTCCAAGCCACAGTATTACGGTATGCCCAATGTGTGGCCAGCCACAATGAACGTGGGAGCAGTTTACACTGGAATCACAATGAGCCTGGATTACTCGGGGTGATGTAGTCCATCAATGGCGGATTCACCAGTGAAGCCAAATGACTAATTCAGCTAAATTCCAAAGTAGCTGAATAGAAGTGGTAGTGATCCGCTATCCGGTATCATATACTCAATATACACACCCTATAGGGAGACAGATTAGCAGGCATGTTTTGGCAAAGCAGTTAATCTCTTGCTTTACACCACAAAGGTCAGGAGTTTAATTCCTAAGTGGAAACTGGCAGCATTAGCTCAATTATGTAGGTTCCTGGGAAAGATCTGAGTTTGTCCCTGGTCTTCAGAGGAGTCGTCAACTTCCTGGCACGCATTTGTTTGTGTTTAGTTCTTAGAAGCAGCAGTACATATTTTTGGTGCATTTATAATATTGAGGAACCAAAAAAAAAAAAGTTTTTAGAGGAACCTCAAGTTTATTTTCTATGCATGAGGTAGAAAGAGTTTGTGTGAGTTTTTCTTCATTTAATTTGTCATCCATAAGACGACACAAAAAATTACAAATTGTCTTATACCTATGGCTCCCAACTACAGTGTTATAAAGTCTCTGTGCATTAATACAGCCCCTCCAGCAATACATTACCATTATATAGTACCTTGTATACGACCAGTTAACCTTGTTGTCAATTACACTTGATTTTTCACTCCTTAGCAAGTTGTTTAAACCAACAGGAAATATCTGGAGTTGATGTGGGATATTAACCCAGGGCTTGTGGCATCGTTCTTCCCCCTTATGATTTAATAAATAGAGCTCCACAACGTTATGCGTGTCTTGATATGATTTATTACTTGAGTGTCTGTCCCACCGCTGCGTTCTGTGTTCATTGTTCAAGCTGTGGTTGACGTTTGAACTGTACTCGGGTTACTGCAGTTAAATCTGATTTAGGGAGCGGCTGTCATAGGTTTTAGTCAAAGGTTCTGACTCCATTTCCCAAGTCCTTAAAACACCTATTGGGAAACCATTCTAATGCCAGTGAATTACCATGGCGATCCAGTGATGTAATCTCGGATTCCAAAGACGTAGCTCTGCTTTTAGGGATTGGGAAATGACGTGTGTTGAGTAGGAATTGAGCAAGGGCAGTCCATGACATTCTATAAACCCATTCCACTTTAACACCATAATTACGGGGGGGTGGAAAGACAGTCCAATTACTCACCCTGTGTGTGTACTCTTTCCAGAGCTCTGGTACTATTGTCAACGGTGATTAAGATACTCTGGGCTTTGGGCAATCAATCGCTCCAAGTCCTCTAAACAATCCCTTTCTAGACAAGCTGTTGGATTAAGAAATCCAAACACTCTGTGAGAAAGCAGTGGGTTAATGTTAACTTCAAAGTGGTTAGTGTTGCCAGAACCAAGCACAGAGGTATCTTAAAATGATAAACATGCAGTGAACCCAGCAAAGAGAACAGCTTCCAGCTCTACCGCAGGTTGCAATGACTGTTCGAACGCAGAAAACAGCAGCTTCCTTCTGATGGTGCCTTTACAGGTGTCAACATATGATATGAAATAAATCTGCAATGTTTACTGAACCTGGACTTATTAACAACAGATGGATTTAAATTGAAAGTATCCACTCTCTTAAAACTACAGAAATATAGGACAGTTGGTTGTTGCAGTATATGCTGTTAAATATCAGCTGTAAACATTAACAAAAGGCAATGCTTAATATGTTTTCCATTGGGTGTCTCTTATATTATAAGAGATCTCATGCAGTTTCGGTGAGAGAACTGTGGATCAAAGTTAAGGGCTTCTAGTGGCTCCATCTGTGCAAAATGCTGTCTCGTGTTATATATCAGAGCCACTGTGGCAGAGCAGAGGCTCTGATCACATAGAAATATGTGTTTTTGTGGCTGGCAGTCATCTTGGCTTAGGTGTAGAGGAACAGCCTGGGGCCAAGATGGCCACCTTTGCACAGCCACACAGTTTAATTGGTTTGGTGTTTTGTTTAATAAAAAAAACATGTGGACTGTTTAAATTGCTTAATTGGAAAAGTGTGGAATGTGGCCTACTCATCAACGTCACAAACGACTCAAAAGCCATGTGTAAACAACAACTGATATTTACAATATTTATTTGTGCACAGCCGATTGGGGGTATACATGGTATACAGAGCAGCCAGTACAACATATAACAAGTCTTTTGCTGTACAAAAGTGCAAAAGAAAACATTAAATTCCAAGTAATATAGGAACCATCTTTTAGATGGAAGATGTTGTCCCTCCGAACCAAAAAAAACAAACAATACAAATAAAACACAAATACAAAATAAGTGATGTAAAGGATTACAGGAAGTTCAGTTAAATAGGTACACAGCAATGAATTCAGTCCATACATACATGGGGAAGGGTCAACCTTTTAAAATACATGTACAGCATAACATTGTCTGTGTTTGCCACGTTTATTCTTTGTAATAACTTAGTTTTTAATGATGTACCAGACAGGGCTCTATAGTAGCAGCTGCACTGCTGGCAAGGAATGGGAAATGAAACCATAAAAATGGTGAGTTACCACAGACGCAGTATGTTTCTGTTGCTGCCAAGACACACTACAAGAACATGGCAATTTCCGGCACTATAAGTGACTTGGATAAAAAGGGTCGATGTTATCAAATTCCTTTAAATCCTGACTCTATAAAATAAGCCGACCACTCTGCAGTACTTTTGTGGGATCAGAAATAAAGCAATGACCCCTTTTTATCCAAAGGATGCCATCGTTCACAGGAAGACGAGCGCCGGGCTGTTTTTAATGCTCTTGTAATGGGATTCTTCTATTAAGCTCTTAAAAGCTTAAGAAATAAACACGGAATGTTTTTTGACTAGAGGAAACACATCATTTATGTTAACTGAATAAGGACAACCCTATAAAGTTTATTTTATTTACCACAAACTTTCCAACTCTTGGCTCTTGAGTCGGATAACTTGTCTCGTTGAGCCCCAAAACACGTCTCCTTTGATTTCGAGGTAACATCTTATGTCTATGTATATAACATTGTATTTACCAACGTGGCTGTGTATCGGCAATTCCTATGTAACGACAGTGTAGTTAGAAACACTTCATGTATTGTATTGCTTTGTGGTGAATAATCTCCCCACAATACCAGCACGAAGTGGCCAACAGACTTGAAATGGGTTTTGCTGTTTAAAGAAAATTGGCCCTCTCATATACAAAATGTGGTTTTGCTTTGAATAAAAGGCCAATCTCCAAGCCAGTAACACTAAACGGAGATCTCACATTGCAATCCGTAGGCAGAAGGATAGCTGAAAGGGAACATCTGGCACATCTGGGAAAACACATTACAAAATAGTATGACTTGGTACTTCAACGTTACTGACGTTATACTACTGCTGTGCAACTGAAGACTTCCCTGGGATAACATTTATGGCACAGCGATCCTTATAAAAGCATAGTATCAAAACCAAACAACCATTGGGATAAAGATATTTGGCATTTCATGAAGCTGAAATAATTTAACACAGTTATCATAGTCGTTGTAATTTGGTATGTAAAAAAAACAAACGCTATAAGGATAGTGGTGCAATGATTAAAAATGAATCCTGCGGTTAGTCATACCAAGTTTAGAAGTAGTATGGTATTTGTTTACTACTTGGTTGTAAACAGTCTGAAAGTGAATGATAACCATTCAGTACATAGGGTATAAACAGGGGTTCACTCTGCCTGATCCCGGATCCAGTACCTTTTACTTTTTGATAAGGGAATGTATTGTACTGACAAGTTTAGACGTTTGAATTCACCCAACAGAATTCAAATAAAAAACAGAAGCACCATACACATGTCAAGTAGACAGCATTGCATTGATGGTGTTTGTAACCCAATAAATCTTTTTTTTTTTAAATAAATACATACTGTTTGCCGCGTTCACACTTCAGCACTACAAAATACTTAGTAAATTATTGAATACGTGGCGATTATAAAACATCTTATTTTATTTTTTATAAACAAAGTTAGTTTTTATGACGTTTTTAATTAGTTTTGTGTAGCATGTATTGTGTTTTTTTTTTTACTGTACTTTCTTTTTTTTTCTATTTAGAAGCAGTATGCCTCGTGGTATGCTGAACTTGACTCATTCAAAATGTATTCTGTCGTAATCCAGGAGAAAGCATTCCCCTAAGTGGGTTGTTTGGATATTTGATGGGTTCCTTATGCTGTCAGTCATACATATTTACTGCTAAAATAATTGAAACAACTATTGCCATTTGATAGATTTTAGGGGACATATGTTGAAAGAAATCCTTGTCCTTTTGTAGCACTGCAGTGTATGGTGGCTCAATAAAAATTAATTATGTTGAGATCACAAGATAATTATGCTGTGATCTCAACGCAACACATTTTTATTTATTTATTCTCTTTCCTTAATGAGTCATTATTTATAAACCCCATTAAAAAAATAAAAATGTGTTTCTATATAAAACGTTAAACCGTTGAGTATACTTTAATGATGACTGACCCTTATAAAAGTTTGAGTTACCATTTTATGAACGACCCAATATTGTATTTTCTGTTCCGGCAGCATTTTTCTGAACTCTTGTTTGTTTGCTTTCTGTTAGAGGTAGACGTGTGTGTTCCGACTCCATTCCGTTTAAATCAATCAACTTGTACCTCTCTCTGTCTTTACATGTTTTCTTCATATAACCCCTTTGATGCACCAGAAACCGTCCTGCTCCATCACTTTATCATCCAATACATTTGACCAATTCCAGACGCAAGAAAGAAACGTCCACCGTTATGGGGGAGGATGGGGGATTGTTAGCACGGCCACAGTGTGCAAAAGTCAAGTTCCTGTGGCTTCCTCTTGGTATTACAGTGATCTCTGGGCAGCAGTAGTCCAGTCTGTGTCTTGCAGCGTAAAACCCGTCTTTTAAACCCTTTCCCACAAGTCTTGGAGCAGGGGGACCACTCCCCGATCTCCCACACCGGGCACGGGTCTCCACATATTCGCAAGTCCTCCGGCCGCACTGAGGTGTCACAGCTGGCAGCTGATTTACCGCTAGCGTCGTGGCACTCCACCAGTCTCCTTTGCAAACCGTCTCCACAAGTCACAGAACACTCGTCCCAGTTGGTCACAGCCCATTTATACATGGGCCTTTTATATTCTGGCTTCCTACCTTCCACCCTGTTTGTATCCACCAGCACGCTGTTGTGTGAATGGCTCCTCCCGTCCTTCTTATAACCCTTATCCTCCTTGATTTCCTTCGGTAGATAGAAGGAGTATCGGACCCGAGGGGGCGTCATTTTCCCCACGGATAACACCTCGATTGTTAAAGGTTCTAGGAGTGGTTTGAAGGCTTGCAGCGTCTCCACCGCTGTGGTTGTCCCACTGTAGCGTAGCAAGCTCCCCTTGACTGTGATATCTCTCTCCACCGCCGAGACCACGTAGTGTCCATTCAGTAAGTATTTACCCTGCCCGTTCTTCACAGCCAGGTAGTTGTCATCGCTGACCATCCCCTTGTAGCCTCTTTGCCTGACGTCAATGTTCGAAGCTCCAGCTGGCAACATCACAACAAAGTTGTACCCGTGTCTGTAAAATATAAAACTGAGTAAGTGAAATTGAACACATGCTATATGTTTTGGCATGCAGAGGTTACTCGTATACTGCTCTTAATCCTTTGCTGATATTTTGACGCCTGAATGACTGATAAAGGGAGTGCTGATTTACGCTGTGGCCTGATAAACAACTTGGTTTGTTGTCAAGCTTGCCACATTTTTACATGCTACACCACATCTGTCTGTGCGAATGATTTCTGGTCGGGGGAATTACCATTCGTGTGGTGTTCTGAAATAGCCCTATTTTAATTTAAAGAAGGTGCCTGTGGAGAGTAAAGGATGAAAGTGGAACAGAACACACGTGGATGAAAGGGAACTTGGTGACAGTGATCATCAGAGTTTTTCAGGAAGAGAGACTGAGGCAATAGCATGCACTTGCACGTCAGGACCCTATTATGAAAACAATACTGCCGTGTGTGTGTGTGCATACAGTGCTACGTGAAGCAAGTCCTGGGGATTACAGCTGTTTTTAAAACCGCAGGATCAAGGACAGGTAAAGACACTGTCAGTCAGTAAGACGCTGTCATTGTGTTGATAAAGTGGACTCTGTTACAGCTCTGAAAACCATTCACAATACTTTAGCTAATCCCAGAAGGCTACTAAAACAAAGGATTGAAGATAAACACACCTGGGCTTTGTAAACAATCCTGACACCTTCTTGCAGCTTCTGTTATCCCCACCACACATGCCACACTTATCAAACTTCTTGTTGGAGCTCAGCTTTCCATCACAACCGGCTTTGATGCATTTTCCTTGGACACAAACAGCTGAGGAGTCGGGCATGCAGTGGGTCCCATCCACCACCTGTGGGTTCAAGAAATCAAATGTCAAACACAAAGTGCCTTCAATCTTCAATCTGAAGACTGTAGCGAAAATCTCAAGGAGGCGTTTACTCCAACCATTTGATATTACACCGTCTTGTGACACTGAAAAGTATTGACTTTGGCTAACTTTGTCAGCTGACTTGTTCAATCAAGTACTCTGTAATCCTTATTTGTTCTAGTCTAAATAGATTCGGATTGAACCAATCGTCATAACTCCTTCCTCTAAACCCTGGGATTAGTCTGGTTGAACTTTGCTTGACCCTTTACAAAACCACAATGAACTTGTATTACGGTTAACAGAATTGAACACGATATTCTAGGTGCGGGCCCTCCAGTGCATTATAAAACCTCATTGTACTCTTTCCAAATTTACAATGTGCCAAAAGAGTGAGTGCTTGAGCACTCGGCATTTTTTTAAGGGATCTAAGTTATGTTTTTTTGCACAGCAGCTGCTAGAAGTAGTAAATAAAATCCCTGCTGTTCCAGTATCAGTGTGGCACATTCTTCATTATTTCCGAAAACACAGAATAAAATCAGTTTGCGACCATGACACTGTCAATGTAAGAACAGTAATGTACACCATACGAGTGAAATTCAAAGAGAAGTGCTGTATTTGATAAGGGGATGGTTCTGTCTTGGGTTGTATTAACAGTGGATGCCAGCACATTGCAGCTGCTTGAGTAGCCATACCCTTCCATTCTGTCTGATACACCCCTACCACTCTCTCGACTGTTTATCCACTTCAGAGCATTTTAAAAAGATAAGCAACCCAGAAATCCATACTAGGTGGCTTTTTCATCTTTAAGAGCAGAAGGAGGTATAAGAGGACTTATCTTTCTTTGCTGGTATGTCATTAGCTAACTCACCGAAGGCTATAGAAAGTTTAACTGGATAACAGGTACGATTATTACACTATGTGCTAGGCTGAGGCTGGAGAAAAGATTCTAATCTTTTCTTTTTTTTTGGGTCACGGTTCATTTTAAGGCAAACTTTTGTTAGTTCATTAATTGTTAACAATTAGCTTTCTAGCCCCCTAACAGAACAGTTAAAACGACAATAAAGGCACTGTATACTGGTTGTGCAGAGGTCAACTACAATACAATAATGGCCTCAAGCTGTGGTTCCATTGCTTAAATAGCTAATCATTAACAAAATGTATTGCTATGTTAGTAAGCTAGCTGTTAACAGTTAATGAACTAAAAATGTGCCCTTTAAAAATGTGATTTTTTACACAGCAGTCTGTCTGAGGTACTAAATCATAAATATTCATGTAGATACACTAAACGTAGCCACATACCTGTACTTCAGTGCTTCAGATTGCATTCCAAATAGTCAGATATTTTAGCCGATGTATCAGGATAAATGGAGATGTGAAACTTGTAGCATAATCCTAAAAGTGTTGATTTTAATTTACCTTTTTACTGTGTTAGCATTTTTTTTGTCGTCGTTATTATTTTTGAAACACATACCAGTACGACAGTAAGCTGAACATTATGGCCTTGCATTGCACTGAAACAAATTCATTACTTAAATAAACGTTTCTACCGAAATTTATAGTCATGGATTTCTTGGTATAAATGAATATTTCTTGGGCCATATTTCAGGTTAAAAAAAAAACACTTGTAGCTTCTGTAAAACCTCGGAATTTCAGAAAAAAAAAGAGAAATGAGCGGAAATGAAAACCCTTGCCCATCCTGAGTCACTGCAATCTGCTCACCTTGGGTGCAAGCACGTAGAAGTAGCCTGTGCCATTCGCTCTGCAGATGAGTTTACATTTGTCCTTTGGTGACACTCCCGAGTATTTGGGGACCCAGACCACAGAGGGGGTAAGTCGGTTAGTGTTGAGGCTGTACCCATTGAAGGCTTCGCACTGCTCCTCTCTGAAACTTTTACCTGGAAAAACACATTGGTGTTTATTACTTAAGAGACGTTTCTCATCGATGGTTCACAGGCTGAAGAGATCCATGTTACAGATTTGTGAATTGTAACCGATTTAAATACATTTGTGCTACAAAAACGAGTAACAGATACTTGCATGATTCAAACACTAAAAAAAAAAAAAAAATAGCCGTCATTGCCTAGACTTTTGCATTCAATGTTTGTAAAATGAGAGCTGTACCTGTTTCTGGGCACAAGTCCAAGTTGCAGGAGCGGTATTTGATGCGGACACCCTGACAGTATTTGCCATCATTGGCTGGCACAGGGTTGTTACACTCCCTCTTGGCCAGTTGCACTCCACCACCACAGGTTCGAGAGCAAAAACCAAAGGGGCCCCACTTTCCCCAGCGGCCGTCCACCTTTGAAAAAACCAAAAGGAGGAGAATGTATATCTGAGCTTGACAGGTGTGGGTGGGTGGGTTTCTAAAGCTGCAGAACTCACCTTGTATTTTGTCACGTTATGTCTTTCCACACAGGCTCCCTTCAAGCAGAAGTTTCTGTCCCCGCAGCTGGTTCCGTCGGCCCAGGGGAAGTGTCGGGTTTGGCACACCAGTTGCCCCCGGGCCTTGCCCGTGCACCAGAGCTTGGTGCAGGACTGCATATAGGGGCAGGGTTTGGAGCCCGTCCCGAATGCTAGCTCGCACTGTCGGTTCAGGTTATAGCTGGACCCTGGGAGAGTGTCTGGCAGAGCAATTGGCTTCTGGGGCTGATCAAGAAGGCAGTCACCTGCACGCAAAAAGCCATAAATGTAAAAATACTGTGGGATAGTAAAAGCATAGTTAAAGAACAGGGGCGCTATCTCATTAAGGACTAATTCCCAACACAGCGGCGACAGTTATGACACTTAAGGAAAGACCAGGTCAGTCATCCACAGTCAGTTATCTGCCTGGCAGAGACAATCTGTGAGGTTTCAAATGGTTTGTACAAACTGTAGTTGACCATTATCAATCCCTGCAGATACATGGAAAAAGCAACATTTTCTGACTAACGCATGTGACAATCTGTACAAGATAGCAGGAATAACATCATTATGCCGTACGATCGGAAACGAGGTATCGTATTGATGTCTTAGAGCTTGACAACAAGCTGTCATTTAACAATACATCAAACCAGTGTCAACTGGGGGGGAAACGCTACCCCATCAAAAAGGGGGGGACCTCACTTTGATGTGAGAAGTACCAGCAGTGTAAATCTTACATCTCTATGTGAACGCACAGTGAAGCAACACCAGCAGAGAAAAACAAAGTGACTGCTAGTTGCTATTCCCTACCAGGCTTTTGAGAATGAATAAGAGAATCGAGACAGGAGAGCTCTGGCCAGCTGTGCAGCAGTGGTGAATGAGTCACACTCATACCTCACATCGCACCACAAGATCTCAGTAAATGGGTGTATTGATTTGGTTTTCTTGGCAGAGGCGTAACTTACTTGGGGGATGTTTATTAGTATGTGTAAGGGTTTTCCCTTTGCCTGTCTGAATGTCTCAGCTGCTGAAGACATACAACGCAAGAACATCCTCTCTCTCTCTCTCTCTCTCTCTCTCTCTCTCTCTCTCAAACAATAACAGTCTTTCACCAAAGCATGCGTTCAAAAGAAAATAAACCTGTGGGACATTTCAAATATATTTATTTTTAAGAGGAAACGCTATTTTATTTTTTTAGCTCAGCTATTTGTAATCAGTGAATTCTATTTATTTCTTTTAATCAAACACATTTAGTTCTGCCCAAACATGTGGATAATCTTTACCTGCCCAAATAAGCACTTAAGTTGAAAAAGAAAACCCCGCCTCAGAGTGTTGGACTGCAGCGGTTCCGGTTTCGTTTCTCAGGAATCATTTTAAACAAGCCCCCGAGTCAGCAGTGTCTAATGGGAACCATGTTTTTTGTAGCAGTGCCATGCTGTTAAACAGCGCAACTAAAGCAGCCGTTCCATCAACTGAGAAGACTAAAGTGTTGCATGTGATAGCGTATGTTGTTGAACAGCTTGTTTAGCAGACTGTGAATGTTGCTGAACGAGCCTTTTAGCAATCACCCATGTGTGACCCTATAATATAGACTGATGACACACTGCTTTAAAAACGCAGATGACCCATGACAGCGAGCTTCCCTGCTGAAAACTGAAAGACAGAGAGTAAGAATAGCTGCGAGCCGTTAACAAAAAAGTGGTTATATTGAGCGTCGGTGTTGTCTGCACCTTTATTATTTAATGGTGCAAATCTACAAAATGAACATGGCGACTTTTTTCTAATTATAAAAATAGTTTTCAAACTTCAAGTAATTCTTCCACATAAGATATTAATAATAAATATGCTGTTTTATCGTTTGACAGCGTATGATTTATTGCAAACACATATACATTCATTTATAAAATTGAACAAGTCAGAAATGATCAAGCACATTTTTAATCCCAGCCCAAGCGTTGCTGCGTGTGTGTGTTTACCAGTGAGATTGTAAGATTAAGACTGAGGGGTTATATGGTGTAAACATAATAGGTAGGTTGTCTGCTTTGGTTCTAAACAGTTATAAGGTATACAGTGTGTCTGGAAAACACAATCATGAATACTAAACTGAATGGTAGGGGGGATAACATAATTCATATTCAAAGGCTTGGTTTTCTAGGACATTTACTATGTAACAAAACAATATTTCAAAATGTCAAGCCAGCTAATGCCCAACCCAATGAAGAGACTCAAAAGCTGGCAACTAATATTTTACAAAGACCTCCCAAATAAACTGAAACCCTATGTACCCCAGGCATAAACTAAATGTTTACTAAACTACAAAAATATAAGAGGCAACCCCTAAAACATGTTTAGTAATCACAAAGATATTAGTATTGCTGAAGTTTGCATTTAGCTTTCCAGTACAACTTAAAGGTAAAGTATTTTTCATGATCAAACTCTACTTTGTGACGTCACCATCAAAAAGCCTTCTGAAGTAAAATACTAATAATGTACAAAACTATGGCACTCGCCTCCCTGTCTCTTAAATCAAACCAACTATACTTTTCATAACCCTATTCTAAAGATAGCAAATTAATTCATTGGCTTACCATATTCTATTTAAAAGGCACAGCATGTATAA
Source organism: Acipenser ruthenus (assembly GCF_902713425.1). Classification (NCBI taxonomy): domain Eukaryota; kingdom Metazoa; phylum Chordata; class Actinopteri; order Acipenseriformes; family Acipenseridae; genus Acipenser; species Acipenser ruthenus. The sequence continues at coordinate 1,733,541 of NC_081228.1, forward strand.
TTAGAGAACTGAATGCACAGCCTTGCAAAAAGCCAGCACACTATTTTTTAGAAACAGAATGGTTAGAAAACGACTTTTTTATATATATATATATATATATATATATATATATATATATATATATATATATATATATATATATATATATATATAGGTGCTTTTACTTTAGAAGCTGGAAGATAGTGTAATCTGTCATTTCTCTACAGTCAACTCTGTTACTAGACAAAAGCACTAAACCAAATGTATCTCACCCAACCATGTAACCTTGTCCTATCTCTTAAATCACATTCTTAGAATCAGTTCTTAGACTACTTACTTTTATGGTCAATAGCATATTGCTATTGGCATACGGCAAACAAAAGTTCCATGGTGCTCTGATGTACACCTAAAAAACATGGTGAAATACTGAACACTGAAGGGCCCTGATATAGTAAAATATAGTCATTGAATAATTTACAGTAAGCATGGGCTAACCTTTGATTAACCAAATCAGTGAATTGTGAAATATCGAGGAGGCATTGTAATGGAATGCATTCAGTTGATCTAAACAGTGGTGGGTCTGTATTCAATTGGGGTCAAACCTTTAATTTTAAAGACAAGAATACACTAAAGATACACACACACACACACACACACAAACACAGAGATGTTGGTTTTGTCAAAGTTCCAGGATTTAAACACCAATGACATTTAGATTCACCACTGTTCAGATCAGTAGACCCCAACGTAGGGAACTGATTGTGGGATTGAAGTCTTGGGGCACTTGGTTCCAGCTGATCATGTGCCTGCTCAGCCAATGGCATGACCGTCTGGGGGAGCTGGGATCTATACACAGCATAATATGTAATCATCTGCTATTCTTACCATGGCCACTGTCTAGAAAATCTGTGATGATGGCGGCACTGCAGGCTGACCAGGGGTTGGAGCGGTCGATCTGAATCAGTGTGGGCGACATCATGTGATTGTCTTTCAGTTTGCCAAACACCTCCTCACAGGCCTTCACACTGTCATGGGGCATATTGAAGACGTGCCCTACACAGAAAACAAACCAAGAATTACTGTTTAAAAAATCCCATGTATATTGATCGAGTTAAAATGGTATGCAAGTGGTAAGCAATTATTATTAGTCCCCTACATCAATCTGTTTTCTGTACATTTGGTTTAGAGGATGCAAACTGAGTGAATCATTTTCTTAATTATTTTTATAAATCCTGTTTTACATGTACTGTATTGTGTTTTTCTCATAGTCTCTGTGATAATGAGTAATTATAACTTGTTCTCAGTCCTGAATCATACTTGAAAATAACAATTCTCTATAATATATAACCGCAAAATGCTAGTTACATTTCTAAACTTATCCTGCTGTTTAGGTGTAGTATGCTACATGACTGAAATTTAAGTGCTGTTAGTGTGAGGTGTGGCTCTCCTCACTGTCTTGTTTTGTCACAGTTTCCTTACAGGAACCCTGGCGTTATTCTTAATGGACTTTTCTTTTACCATGTGATTTATATACAGTAGCTACAACTCCAGTTTATCAGGTTGACTCTTATCAAAGTTCTGAAGAGTTGAAAAAAAGTTGTTTCAGTTTCCTAGAAAATATTTATAATTTTGGTATGAAGAGCTTTTAGTGAAAACGCCTTGACTGTAATAACATCCTCCCCATTAGCTAACTTACTGCTCTCTACTACAGATTGCGGTCCAACAAAGAATTTAAACAAGATCTTAATATCCTTAAGATCACAGTCACAGCCCCGCTCCATTGGGGAGTGAAATTAATTTGGCAGCATTCTCCTAACTGATTATCAAAACATTAACTATTGTGTTTAAGAAGAAATTTGCTGTGGCACTTAGAAACAGGAGGAAGCTGCTGACTCCTTTTAAGGTTCCTTTCTTTATTAAATAAAAAGCATGTCATATTTAATTTCCCAACCAATGTACATAATTCTGAAATGTGTGTTGGCAGTCGCTGAGGTCAAGCGCTGTACATTCTGTGTAAGGGTTTAAAAAACAAGTAAAAAATGGTCTCTCTAAGTACCTTTGGGATAAACCAGGCCTCCCGTATATAATGAACCCCCCACCTTATAGCTGACAGTTGTAAACAGATGGATAACAGCATTCGCTGTCCAAACTGGGCGTTGTGTGTGGCTTTCTTTCACCAGAGCACATCTTTGATTGTGGCAAGTCCACATTACAACAGGCAGCTGTGCTGTGAAATTTCAATCCTAGTAACTGCCCCTACCCATGGATGCCATTAGTGGCATTTCAGGGGTAGGCTAATCCAGCCCTGGAGTGATGTTCTAAGGTCCAGTATGTGTCATTTAATGATTAGGTGCTTCAGGACCTGTTGAGGAGGTTACTTAGTGCAATTTAAAAATGAAGCACATGGTTGGAGCAAAGACCTGGACTGGAAGTGTTGACGTGGCCTACCTTGCATAGAGTAGACATAGAGGATGGGCAATGCTGCCCCTTCCAGTCCAGGTCTTTTTGCCAACCACGTTCTGTAATATTTATTAGATCCAGATAAGACTTTCTTTTAATGCACTCGACTTGTTCATGTATTTTATTATACCTATTAAACCAGATGTGGGTCAGCTGGGCTAGCTCACTTCCGAGTTAGGAGGAGTGTTTGGGGTTAAGGCTAGGGGTTAAGAGAGCCGCTGAAATAAAACTGCTGCTAACATAGATAAAAAAAACATGCTTTGAATCAACAATGTCATGTTATTAGCTTATACAGTTAGGCAAGACTGTTCTGGATGAATCAGTCTTCTCAGGAACTGAAGAGGCACAAGCAAACATCAGTGTTCATGCTTTTTCTTAACATGTCCCTTGTTCTGTGTGGAGGGTATTAAGGACCCTGCTGCGGGCTACCTAGCTCATGTGCTGTCGTGAAGGCTGAGGGCAGCCCATCATCCTCAATGACAGAACAGCTCCTCTTCGAGTCGCACATCGTCCCCACGTCCGCCATGCCCAGAGTGTCACAGGTAGTGGCGCCACACAGGTCCTGCCAGCAGCACAACAAAACACAAGGCACAATATTAGAGAACTGCATTGTTCTACCACGCACGTCCTTGTGTTCTTGTGAGTGTGAGAAACAACTCTAGGGTCGTTATGCTGAAATTATAGAACGTTCTTGCTACACCCCGCTTAGGGTTATATGAGTTCTTATCTGGCTACAAAGTTCTCCCCCGAGGGAAGTTTTCTTCAAACTCGACAGCCCCCTGACATACCCGACTCTGTTTATGTTCTGCAGTGCAAATATTTAGTTCACCACAGGTTGGTGGCGAGGATAGATCATTCTGAAATCTTGAAAGGACAAAATGATACTGGCTTGCTTTCCCTGTTATACTTTCACTTAGGGAATCTCTATGATGGCTTCAGATGAACTTGCCAGGCATTGTTGCTGCACCGCAAATAAATAAGACAAGGAAATCCAACATAGACAAAAGTACAACTATAGAACCCTGAAAAACACACTGATAGAAATATTAGATGGTCTTTTTAATTGTGTTTGTGTGTATGGGCAGGTTTATAGTGCTTGCTGGTTCCAAAAATTCTCCACAAGGAAGGAAAGTCTGACAAAACCTACCTTATGAGGACGCAGGTCAAGTCCTAAGAGTATTTAAACAGATATTAAACAGTCATTATTGTTTTTTAAAGCAAACTAAAAGTGCCCAAATATTTTGTTTGTTGCAGACTTTCACCCTGTGTGGAGTTTTGTTTGACTGGAGTTAGGAATAGTAAATAAAAATATAGTGACAGTCAATGAGAAGTCCTCATAAACACTATAAACAAATGTGTGTGTGAAATGCTATAATCAGACCCCAAATCCAATCATTCTCTGTTCTGTTTTGTACAGAAAATGATAGTTTACATTTTATGGGTCTAGCCAAAACTGTAAGAAAACAGTAATACAAGAAGGTATTTGTCCATTACCAAATTACCTTCAATGCAGTGGCAATACAATGACAATGCAATGGGTCTGTACTACGGGGCAATGCCAATGGTGTAAATGCACCACAGTGGTATCACAATAATATCACAATGGTGTAAATGTACCACAGTGGTATCACAATGCTATCACAAGTGCAGTCTTAACTTACATCCCAGTGGACATTTTTCTGCATCACAAATTCACCACACAAAATGGCACAATTGTGAGTTGAGCGATCCCAAGGAATAAATGACAGAAAAATGAAGAGACACACTGCCCCACAGTGCCTGTCGGTAGCCAAGGCCATTGCCCCTGACGTGTCACTGAAATTCACAAGCAGAAGAATAAAAATGCTGCCCTTGATAGCGTCCCTTGTGGAATACCAAATTGCAGCTGACGTGTATGCTTCATTCGGTATGGTTATGGTGATGGCAGAACGTCTTGGAACGGAATCATTGGGTGTTGTGGTGAGAGGATATCAGAGATCCCCAATGGGTGTAGTCTTTGACAGTACAGGAAACAGATGAAAAATAGTACTGGGGAAAAAACTGCAGAAGATGACACTGCACTGAATTACATCACCAGTAAGCCCTGAAAACTTTCCGTCTTGTCTGGAAAGAATTAGTTTCTCTCTCTGATGTCCGTCGTGGAAGCCCAGTACAACTTGCTTTGTGCTCCCCTGAATTTATTTTTCTCTTGGGGGAAATATTAACTTTGAAAGGTTTATGGTGGAATTCATTGCAAGTCTTTTGGAAACCATTTCCCTTACATGAAACAATATACCCTTCAATCTAGGATGGGTTTTGTTACAAAATTGAAAAATGATTCAGTGTTTGCATATGACAACTTAAACTTAATCAAACTGGATGAGGTTTGGTGAAATATAAATTGTTTTAAAAGCTGAATTTGAATTATTTCACCAACCTAAAATGTTCAGCTGCTACAAATTCTGTGCAAAAGAGACACCTTTAACACTACGTATTATATTATTAAAATCCCCAAAACAAAGCTACTACTTTTAAACATAAAAAGTGAGGCTGTTGCTTTTTAAACTTAAAAATTATGGATGGCGTACAGAGGACAATACTGTATAAGAACAAAAGAAAATTCACTAAGAAGAGGAGACCATTTGACCCACCTAAGCTCGCCCGGTTCCTAGCCTGATTGATCTTGAAACTTTGTCAAGTTAGGATTTAAAGGATCCAGGTGATTCTGCCTCAACAACATGACTAGGTAACCCATTCCTTACCCTCTCCACTCTCTGTATGAAGAGTCTCCTTCAACAACATGACTTGGTAACCCATTCCATACCGTCAACACTCTTTGTGTGAAGAGGTGCCTCCTTCTATCTGTCCAAAGTCTTATCTCTACTTATTTTCCAACTGTGTCCTCTACTTCTAGTTCCTGTGCTGCACTTGAATTATTGGTTCGGTTTACTAAGTCAACGTCATTTAAGATTTGAAAGACTACAATCATGTTCTCCTAATTCTTTTTTGTTCTAGGAATGCGTTATCTTCATCGCTCATTCCTATAAGCCCTGGGATTAATCTGGTTGCTCTTCGTTTTGGACTCTCTCCAGAACCTCAATGTTCCTTTGTTACTATCTACTGGAACTTTCACAAATCCATAATCACTGATAAAGGATCAAGGCATTCACAACGGCTCAAAAGCCTTTTTTAAATACTTTAAAGGACACAAAGCAGGAAAGAGCTCTTCTGTTATTCTGTATGTTGTAGAGGTATGGTACAGCAATTTGTAATAGAAGCACACCCAGTACTTCGAGCACCCCAGCACGGTGTGTTGTGAAGCCTCCAAGCACACTTGAACTTTGCTGTTCTGAGGTTTTCCTGATGACGAATCCAGGCTGTGTTCCTAAACTGTGGTTAGATATGAGCAGGGGAGTAAAGATGGGCTGGCTTCAGATCCCAGCTGCTCTGTGCTGTAAATGCAGCATTTTTAAGGTATGAGTAGCAGAGTATCTTAATGACTCAGGCATAGATAAGACACTTGTATATTTTTTTTAACATAATCCTATTTGTTTTTTTTTCATACATCAATGGTCTGGGGAATACATATCTCAACTTTCACTCTGAAGAGTTCTCCAGGGAATAAAGATTGATAAGTATTGCAGCGTATCCAGATTGTGCTTGTTTTCTGTTACCCCTGATATGCTACTCATTCAATCAAAGCACCAGCATTTGTTGCAAGAGAGAGAGATGCTCTTTCTCCTGGCCAATTCACTCCAGAAAAAGATGTGACGGCTCCCCAAAATAACCAGGGTTATGTTGCTACAATACAGGCAACACAGTAATGGGTAATGCAATGTTTTTAATACTGCAAGGTGTTCTGTAACACTTTAACTACAGTATGTGGCTCTGCTGTGCAAATCTCATAACAGCCTGCCAATACAATTGTATGGAAATACATGCATGCTGCCGGAGTCTGGCTAATCAGAACCCAGATTGCAGTATGCGCATGTGTAATTCAGAGTAGCAAACACTATTTGGAACATTGCCTTTGCTATGTTAGTCAAAGCCTTTGGAAATCCCTTTGCTGCTCTGCAGAATCATCATTGCTTTTGAGACTTATTTTTACAGCACATCATCCTCAAAAGAAAGACTGTTAGACTATTACACTGCACATGCCATTTGTCAAGAAACTCCCTGTACTGCAATTCAGCACACTTGCTTGACTCTACTTCAACAGTATGAGGTGCCAGGCCTGTACTTTGTGGTAAACCACTGCTCGGAAACCTCACTCAAAGTAGTTTAATCAGCAACAATATACATGAAACGTCTTGAAATCCACTGCTGCCCTACTTGGCAGATTGGGATAGTAGGTACTATTTGAAACAAGGAGAACAGCAGTATTATTATTATTATTATTATTATTATTATTATTATTATTATTATTATTATTATTATTATTATTATTATTATTATTATTACATTTGTCCTTATGTTTAACTCTTTACCTAATCTATAACCAAGTACAGTGCATGTCATTCTTTTTTCCTAAACTAAGAGCATCAACCAACAAATATTCCGGCTGCAATGAAAAGACTGGGGCTGTTTTTGATAAGCTGTTTTTTGCTCGCTGACCCATTTAAAGAACTTGAAAATGTAATGTATGCCTGCCTTCTGGCTCAGGTAATAGCAGGAGCATGCCAATGTGGATGACAGAGGAAAATGTGTGGGTGTAGGGAATGTAAACAAGCAAACTGTAAACTGCAGACTACAGTTATATCAGTTACATCAGAGTATAATAAATAACAGACAGCTATGAATTCCACTGCAGCCTATTGAACATGATTGAGGAATGCATTCAATGTAACCTCATTGTTCTACACATGTTCATGGTCAAACTGGGTCTGTTGCATTTTCTGTGTGCTGTAATCATGATTATATAATCCACGTTAATTGACCACATGAGTGTATATGTGACTCATTTAGCTTCAGGCGCAGTACTAAAAAAAAACATCTTAATAACAAATTGTTAAAAATATCTATACTTTTTCTAATGTTCTTTGGTATCTTTTTACTTTACTGGTCTTCCCTTTTTTTTTTTAACCCAGAGCTTTTTAATTTGAGCTCAGTCACAGATTCTGTAGACAGGCGCCAATATGAAGCCCCTTCCGTGTCAACAAAATGTACTTTTTAAAGGCTTGTTGAAAACATGTGTCACACAACTTTGGAGCTGGTAGTGTGGAACAAAAAATACCTCTCCCTCCCTAGCAGAAACATCACTTGATAAGATATCGCTCTCTTTCTTCATACGCTTAACCAGCTCCAAAGTTATCGCTGATATATATCATAAAGGGGGGTTGGGCAAAGTCTTTGTTCTAACTCTGTCCTTAAGTGAACCTATTAACTCCCTGACCAGGTCGTAAAGCACTTAAACAATTCATTATGCCTATTAAATGGCACACCTACTGTTGTCATAGAGACTTGAGATTATATGGAATACAGCACATGTTGGCCTTGGCCTGAGTGAAGCACAGTATACATTAGCTCACACACACATGTGTATAAATATCATGGGACCTTGAGGGATTCACCACTAAGTTTCACATCTGGAGGCCCTGAAGGTGATTGATTGCAGTGACCCAGTTTGCCACACTATAGTTACAACACATTTTAACCCATTCTTTCAAAGCCTTTCAACTGTACCAAGGCATGGAACTCATTACTGCTCTAAATAAGTTCAAGAGAGCTCAGCTTTGATTACTCGGGTTTTCAGTGCCAGTCTGTGTTTGAATACCAAGGCACTGAAGTTACGGGAGGAATAAATTTGCTGAAAATAAAAACAGCGCACGAACAATATGCTCAGGAAATACGTAGCCAAACCTTGAATGTGTCCCAGATTATGGAAATTCATGGTGATTGATTCTGACATGTTGCTTCATGGTGTGCTGATTGATGTGGAACTATGAGGAAATAAAGAAGACAACAGGAGGCTAGATGTATCAAAGTCATGTTTTTTGGTGCAATGAGGATGCAGAAATATTCAAATAGCACTGCTCCATTGTGAGATAATGCTATGCAATTCAGCTCAACAATGTCGGCCATGATTGACTGGTCAGTAGCACAGTTCATCGTTGGTTGTAAAACAGTTTAACAACATTTCTGAGAGTCTGAAAGGGATGATAGTGGGGGTCCAGTTTGATGAAGCATCTGTATCCCAGCCTGAAACTGTGTTGCATGTCTTTTATGTCATTAGACGTCTTAAATGAGGTTGTTTGTTCCTTGGCAGCTAAAAGTTCAAAGTCAAGTCACTTAGACAAACATTTTGGTTTTTGAAGGCACCAAAGGAACCATTTTGGTTCAAGCAGATGGATGTTTTTGGCTACTAAAGGCACTAACTGAACCAAACATTTGGTTTAATGGTGGCACTAACTAAACTAACCGTTTGTATCAAACAGACAAACGTTTTGACTAATGAAGGCCCGAAGTGACCCGTTTGTCTGCTTGACTTAGTTTTTCATATCCAACAGACTTATTGAGAACAAGAAAAAATACTTATCAGCAGAAAAGAAAAGAAAAATGTAATAAGAAAACATTTTTTGGCCTAAGGCTGGTAGTCTCATCCTAGAAACACCTCTGCTCTGTCTACAGTACAAGACAAATGGCATACAAATAAACCCTTGTTACATTAATCAAAACTGTGTATGTGCATTTAAAACATCATATGGACTGTATGAAATCTGCAGTATAGAGTTTCAGAACTTGTCCATAAAATAAAAGTTGTTGTTAAAATGATCATTGTTTTGTTGTTTAATAATTGGCAACTAGAAATGTGGGGGGAGGGGCTTAATTCAATCCACAGTTCTGTAACTAAGGCAACAAAGCAAATACTATGTGTGCTGGGAAGTACAGATAGATCTGTCGACACCATTGATAACAGTATTACTTCACAGTTACAAGACAGAAAGGAGAGGGAGGAGGTGGGAGAGAGGAGGAGTAAAGCAACTTTTGGAACGCAGGAAAACAATTCTGAACAAATTCAGTTTGACCTGAACTATTGTTATCTGTAAACACCTGAGGGGAAAGCCATTAAATCTTCAATGAAGGCCAATAATGACAGGTGCAGTTAAATAGAGTCCAATTAATCATTTCCAAAGATTTCTGAGAACATTTCTGCGGTGGTTTACCATACAATCTGTCCCTGTGTTTTAAAGTTAAAGCATAACTTTTGCTACAATACAGATATAGCAACACATGTCTTACTAATCATGATGAAACCCATTTCTACACAATTGGTAGATATATCCCTCCTGATACTGACAATAGCTTCTGTTAAAGACTGTCCTGTGCAAGTTTCATTATAATTTGTTAAGCGGTCCTCTAAAGTGTGACTTGTATAGAATACTTCAACCACACCCCTTGGTATGATAATACCGCACACTACAGTATACGTTTGCCTTCTCTACAACCAGAAGGACATAGTATGTAAGGCCCTTTGATTCATAGATGGGCATGGTTATTCAATACAAAACTAAATAAAGTGTTTATATGGTATTAAAGAGTCAACTGTATTTTTTTCCAAAAAGTTAAAGTAAAACTTTCTTAAAAACAAACAAAAAAAAAAACACCAAGGGCATTATTAGAAGTGAAAACATTTTAAGTCCAAATACACTCTGTGGTACCGTTGACCAATGGAAGCCTCGTGGTTTTGTAGATCCCCTTGTGCTACCATTGCCTATGCATTTGTTACATGACCAGTGTAATGTCAATACACTGTCATTGACAATCACTGTGTGTGCGTACACTTATTTTAAACATTGCAGGAGAATGGATTTGTAAGTTTTTAAAGGGCAGTGTTGTGAGATGAGGTTAAAAGCTCTATAACTACAAAAGCAGACAAGCCTGGTTTAACACATGCTGCAGCAGGAATGCACAATGGATGTGTCATGCGCTCGCCACTCTTGATAAATAGCTCTATTAATTGTGACTGATGGGGTTGTGGATATTTGCCCAGTACCTTCGCAGGCACACTAACCTGATTACTGAATCATTGTTAGACAAGGGGGGATCGCTGCAGCAGTATTGGCACCGGGAGTGCTTACCAAAGTTACATTTCAAGATTGGATGCACTGACTTCAACCAACTTTAATGTAATGATATATGCTGCCATGGAAACGCATTTTCCATAAACACGGTATTTTGTTTTAAGAAGGTGATTTAATACATTTAACCAATGCCAAAGAAAGATCTGTGACTGCAAGCAGAGAGAGCTGCTGAACTATAAGGGAGTAAAGTAGCCTATTCTTTTTAAAGCGGAATCTAATTGCAGGATCTAATATTGCAGTGCTGTATACTTAAGCATATTCAATGCATTGTAAATGATGGGGGGGGGGCATGGTAAAGAATGAGGAATGATGGTAAAGGATCTCTCTCTCTCTCTCTCTCTCTCTCTCTCTGGTTTAGCTCACATGCATCTCTGGTGCAGACCCTCTCAAACGTTGCTAACAACACTTTGTGCAATACAGCATTGCCATGAAGCTCAGTAGCTCGACTCGATACTGCCCATGAAGAGCTAAGAAAGACATTGTTCTTGCAAATGAATTAGCTCTTGTTGCTATGGGCAACCCCCTCCTAAACGCTTGCGTTTTTTAAACACACCCTGCAATGTGATTCTTGCATCTAGGATGGCTTTGCATTGCTATGCAATAAGCCACATTTCCAAGGGAACTCGCAGTTACCATCACCTGGGTTAAGTTTGTTCTTTCTTTTTTTTAACACAGTTGATGATTACTAAACAATATCTATTCCCAAACTGGGGTTTGAGAGTGACTGTATTTCAACATGTTCCAAGCAAGTGGAGGCGAGTGCTATACATTAATAATGCATGCTAGTAGATGCCAAGCATTACTCTGAACTGGAGGACTTTTAGATGAGCCACATCTGGAGAGAGTACAGCAGTGAGAAATGAATGATTCTCAAAGCTCCCCCATATGTTTTACACACCCAGCCCATAACGTAGCGGTTAATGCTATCAAACTGTTCAACCTATAAAAAAAAAAAAAAAAAAGGATCGAATTTCACAAGCTGGCACAAATAATTCCAAGCAAACGTGTACAAATCTCATCTTATTTTTAAAAGCAGATGGATGTGGAGCATGAATGTCATTTTGCATGAGTAATGTTACAATTTCCCTATGGCGATTATTCAACCAATTTTCCGAACTAGACTCTAATTTGTATAACTAATTTAACAGGTGTTGTATATCATATATTCATAAGGGGCCAGTTAAATCATCCTGTACCCACCAGAATAAGCTCCTTCTAGATTTGAAGAGTGCATTTTACAGCAGAGGCAAATGCACCTGGATTTCATCAGATAACCGGTATGTCCCCTAATGGGTGGTGGATACAATCCAAGGGGATTCCCTGGTGCTGTGAAATGCTCTAATTAAATGCTTATCCTGGCAGAGTATAGGCTGAAATGTACTCAGAAATCTACTTGGCAAAACCAAGCTTGTGGGATTGCCATGGCGAGTGGAGATATCTTTCCTAGATGATCATGGCTCTGCTGTTTTGAGCAGTCATCCATCTCCTAAAGTGTTCTCGGAGCTCTGCAATGGTGTGCTGTATTGAACGAGTTATTTTGTATTCTCTGTGTTTAAGGGGTTAATTACCGGGTCAGGTGTTTCTTCTGATCCGTACCATGTGCCACGGCATTCTGTTAAAACCATCCCCTTTGGATAAAGAGGTTAGGGCAAGCTCCACAGCAACAGGTCATCCAGCATCCCAACAGGACCGTTTATCAGTATTGTAACAATTGTGGAATTTAGGGAGTGACCAAGCTCCTGGCACGCAGAGCACAACTCGGGGGGAATTAAGAAATCTAAAGATTTTTTTTCTCCTCAAGAATTCTGGCAGGTGATTTATCAAGAGACATGAAATATGTCCACCTGGTAAATCTGGGACCCCGGTTTGAAGTTCTTGAAAAAGCTTGGTAAAGCGACTGTGGGATTTAGCAGGCTTGTAGCAAAAAGCCTGGCTGTGAGTGGAAAGGGCTTTCTTATTCACAGTGGTATGAGTTTGAATGAGGCATGATGCCAGCAACAGCTGAGCGCTCATTCATCGCCTCAACGTGGGTGCATTGTTGCATTAAAAGCAAACAGAAACAAATGGAGGATTATGATAGGGAAAATTACAATCCAAGCTACTCAATGCTAACACTTTGAAGAAATTGCTGGTATTAGTGATTTATGGTGGTATATGCATTATTATCACAAGATAACAAAGTTAATTCTTAACAGCATTGAACAGTACATTGCAGAAGAGGCACAGCATTAAAGGGATTATATTGTTTAATTTATTAGCAACATGTATTAAACTGAGATATAATTAAAGTAGTGGTGGGAGTATGTGTTTAGCGGCAATATGATTTTGGAGAGGAAAGGAGCTTTTGTAACTGTCGCTCCTCTTAAGAAATGCCAAACTGGTAAATGGCTGTATTGCACATTTGTAATTGAGGGGAATGAGTATATTTTGATACACTAGTGTAATTCGATGTTGTATATTTTGATTTCCGTTTTTCAATCACAATCCTAAGATATCTTGGTGTCATTTAAAAACCATCTGGACCAATATGCAACGTGCACATTTCATCTACTTAGAGACGTGATTCATTCAATATACAGTAACTGGGGCTGCGTTAAAATTCCAAGCGGGCTGTTCCCTTACATACTTCAGAAATGCAGATAATCACCAACCGGTACATACATTAATGAGCCATTTTAAGAAAGCAGCACCTCCTGCTGGCCCACAGTAAAAACTGCACACGTGTCTGGCCAACTTACCTGTTTAGTGAATAGGATAGCTGTATCCCAGTATTCGGGGTGTTTGTCGTTGGCTTTGTTTAACTTTTTCTGCCAGTTGCAGAAATTGCGCAAAGTCAGGGCTGCGTTACTGGATACCTTTGGCCCCTTGTCATCTTCGCTTATCACCATAAACTTAACCACTGCGATGTTGATAGAGTTAAGGATGCTGGGGTGCTTGTAAAGCCTGGCTGCAACAGACATGAGGGTGAGGAGATAGTGTTTGAGGTCATCGCCATGGAATTTAACCATGGAGTCGTCGGCTACCATGAGGATCTCAACATATCTGGGTATAGAAGCGAACCGCTTTGATCTACCGAGGGTTTTCAGGACAGTTTCGGTCAGGTTGGCTTTGATGTGTCCTTTTATGTTTTTATATTTATCCAAAGCTTCTAACACAGCCCGATTTAAACCAGATCCGACGCCGCATCTGGAGGTAGAGTTGTCGGTTTGGAGAAATGCGCTCCTGACACGAATAACGTGGGCCCTTTCGATGCTTTTTAAGCTTCCTGCAGTCGTGTCATTCTCAGAGGGGCTTATCAGATACTCCGACCCTTTGTAGCCAAAAGCGCCCTGTAACCCTTTGCAAAGGCTGAGGGCTGCATATGAATTGCGGTCGGAGTTGACATTACCAGAATAAAAGCAATGGCTCAAACTTGGATTAGTCACTGGGTGTGGAGAGGCACCGACCATCTGCATGGAAAAAGAAGGCGCAAGGAAACTGGAATCAGGCATCAGGCTGAGATAGAAATCCTGATTAAATGCGCTTATTTTAAAAGCAACTCTGCGGTGGATTGCTTCGTCTGTGCTGCTTACAAAATTGTGTTTTACGGGATTAGGATAATCCAATCTCACGGGAGTAAAAATCTCACTTTCCATGGAAGAGCTAATCTCGGTAAATAACAATAAAACATTCCAAAGAATTGTAAGGGTTCTGATGATCATCAGTACCATTGTTGAACTCGAGAGGGCTGCAAGTGTCGCTTGGTGTGCAGGTTCAGTGTGCTAGCACTGGTGATTGAGAAAATGAATGCATGTAGTAATCCAAGACAATGTCTGAAACTGTGCGTCCTTCAGTGTAAAGATCCCAGCCTTTGGTCAATTCCCATCTTCTACCTGTCTGCAGAGATGGCTCTCTTTCTGCGGGTTTTATACATTTGTGTCATGTGTAAACATCAAGGAATTGTAATAAGAGGGGTTTTTTTTCGTTTTTTTTTTTTTTGTGGGAGGTTCTGGAATAGCTCATTGGACCTGCCTCCAGTTGTGTTTTGTGTGTGTGTGTGTGTGTGTGTGTGTGTGTGTGTATGGGGGAGGTTCTGGAATAGCTCATTGGACCTGCCTCCAGTTGTGTTTTGTGTGTGTGTGGGGGGGGGGGGAGGTTCTGGAATAGCTCATTGGACCTGCCTCTAGTTTTGTGTTTTGTGTCTCAGCCACTTGTAGCTCACCAAATATTATTATCACTTTGCAGCACATTGCACAGGGCGCACGGTTCCCTCCCACTCGGTACAGGCAATTTAAAGAGGCAGACACACATATGCAGTTTCCAAACCATTCATTGAAAATGAGCAGTTACTGTGCTTACAAAATCCAATATGCTGACAGAACAATTAAATAACGCTATTATTATTATTATTATTATTATTATTATTATTATTATTATTATTATTATTATTATTATTATTATTATATGTATTGCTTCGCATAACCCACCAGTCTAGTGAAAGAAACATCTCGCTACATTGCAATGAAGGTGCTACTAACATATCAATGACGAATTCATGAACATTGATTAATCTTTCTTTGATTTGTACATGTAATACGAGGTTTCTGCTGACATTTTGAGAAATTGTTTTTGCCATACACGTGGTCTATTTATGAGAAACAGAAGTTCGTTTTGCCACACGACAGCAAATATGTGGAGTAATAAAGCAGTTCGCGTAAGTACAGCTCGCATTTCCAACGACACAATTTAGCACCCAGATTTAAACAGACCTTTTCACCCGTAAAATGTATTGAAATGAATGCCACCGACTTGTAGTTTTAACAACAAAGCAATTAGCTTTTCGTAACAGAATCGTGCCTTGAAGGCAAATGTTGTGACATATCTTCATCTCCAACAAGGTGGAACTATGTGAAGAATGCGCACCACCCGAAGCTGTTAAACTCGTCGCAATCAACAATCAACTTCTAAACGAGAATAAGCAGTACAATACTAGGTGGCATTGTTACGCTGTGAAGCCAGATGTTTAGGAGTTAAACGCAATTGCACGAAGCAGGTGTTAAAAGATGCCTTAATGTTTAAATACAATTTCTGGGAATATAGGCATACTGCATACCCACAATAAACACACGTGTAACCAACGCCATTACAGCGGATAGCATAGAAATACTGAGCTGTGTTTAAAATCGTGTTGCGTAAAATGGATGTTTCATTTTTAAACGTGTGCTTTGCTGCATAAATGTACGAATCTGAGACGTAAAACGTTTTATTTGAATGTTTAAAATGTTATTTTAAAAATGTTTTAAATGCATTTATTATTAATATTATTATTATTAGTAGAAGTATTAGTCGTAGTAGTCGTAGTCGTAGTCGTAGTCGTAGTCGTAGCAGTAGTAGTTTTTATTATGATTGTATGAGAGGACTGTAGTGCTGTTGATACCATTGTCTTGACATCAAACGCAGAACCAAAGCGCCCCCTCTGGTCACATGTTATAACTCGCAAGTCATTGTTAACTAACACCACACTGATCTGCATTTATTACAGTTTATGGTATCTTATAAAGCCTCGCTGTTTAAAAGTATATGTACTTGTTTTATGTTGTATAGCCTGAATAACAAATGTGCTAATTAAAATTACACTTACTGACATTTCTATGACACAATTAATATTCAATCATCTCTTGTTTAAAATCATCACATGTTCTTCAAACCACATTTCTTCTTCTTCCTTCTCCACCACCACCACCACCATCATCATCATCATCATCATCATATTATTATTATTATTATTATTATTATTATTATTATTATTATTATTATTATTCCTTAGCTATAAAACTTTGAAAAACTATTAGGCTGTCAATATAATTTCAGATATCAATAAACCAGTATGGAATAATATTAACAAAATGCAATGTATAGTCCTATATCAAGAAACGCAGATCTGAAGAACGCGTAAGGACAATAAAAACGACCAAGGGAGCCCTCTGGTGGTAGAGTGAATGAATTTACTGTATATTAAATACTATTGTGCTTGCCAATAAACGCCTGACAATACTTTTAATAGATTCTGCCCTTAGAGGAGGAGGATAATAATAATAATAATAATAATAATAATAATAATAATAATAATAATAACTGAATATCACAAGTTGTGCACTTCTATTGGATTATATTTAAGCGCATTAATCATAAGGGGTTCGTTTACAGTTATATAAGTTATACAATTCAACAAAAACGGGCTATGTTTGAACTAATTACATTGCATATCACAGTACAAGAAAAATAATCTTATTTCACCTGAAACACGAATGTCTATTTATTTAATAGATGTATTTCATAGGATAATGCTGTAAATCAGTTTTAATGTGGGAAGTACCAGATTTAGAGACGAATTCACAAAAGTAAGACAACACCGCCACCTGGGGGCTGTAAGAGGAAGTAAGTTCCATTTCAGACACGGTACAGGCTCTTTTCTATTGTTATTATTTGTTTATATACAGTTCATATACAAATTGCACAGTTACATGTAAAATAAAAAGTATAGTAGGTTATGAAATTTAAAATATTTCGAATAAAATAAAAAATAAGTTTAAAAATATGACCTGAATATAAATCAATAATTTTTTGAAGATCTCCACTTTGACAAATGTAGTTACTGGATTTCTGTTTAAATATCACCATGTTGTTAGGTGGAGGGTGGGAAAGTATGCTGTAAACAGTGGATTTTCCAGTGTAGTGCCACACTGCTCAACAGCTGGCGTTGATCGACCATAGACAGGTACACAGTGTCGGCTGGGATGACATTGCAAAGAGGAGTCTTGCATCTGGATGACTGCACTGAAAACGGAATTTATTAGTCTATAATGTTTTAAACCACGACTTTACTAGCCTGTACCACAGAGCTCTTATAAGGAAACGTACAGCACTAAACGGAGAATAAGAACTTTTTTGGACAAGCGTTCCAATTTAGCAGGTGTCAAAAATATCTCCTAAGGGCGTAGGCTGATATAGTTAACAGCATTTTTCTTCTTGTTGTTTAAGAATAACTACTTTTGCTTTGTAACCAGGTGAGAATAGTTTCAATGCGTTTCCGATTAGAAAATGCCACAGCAAAGTGATCCAAGGCTTGTTCTTGCAGTTACAGTCCCCCCCAAGGGACTCGTTAAATAAGTTATGAGTACTGCTGTAGCACATCACAACAGAAGCTAGTCCGATTTGCAGCCCCGTTTTGTCTAAGTAAAAAGCTCGTGTAACGTCCATTCAAGTTCTATTTTGTTTGTTTTTCAAATGAAAAAAACAGAAGTCGAGCAAGCAATGCGATTGTTGTGAAACAGAACTGGCTCGCGCTCTTGTGTTGAAGACTATCTCGTTTTTCTCGTTGATCCAGACGGTGATTTTTTTTTAAAAAAAGGGGGGTAAAGTCACCACAGACAGTGCTTTAGTTTCATTGATACGTTGAAGCAATACGGTAAAGCAATAGAAGTTAAAGCATGGGTAGCTTACGCTGTGAAACATTACCATAAAATCACTTTTTTAATCATGCATAAGCTGGAGGCTATACAGCTTTATGGAATTAGCTGAAAGAAAGAGAGAAAGAAAGAACGGCATAACTAAATGTTTCCCCTTGCATAGTGTTTGGTCGGAACTGGTGGCCATTAAAATGCGAGTACGACTCTACTGCCGAAATGGCTGGACTGTGAAGCATCCGAGTTATGATGGGACTGCTACACTCCACCGGCGAGTGGAGTTCTAAGTTAATAATAGCCGTCTGGAAGTCGGATTTCAACTATAAAGGAAGGGGGAGTGTCTCTCTCTCCCCATTGGATAAATCTGAGCCAAAAGTTGTTTTTTTTCATCGAGTTCTGAGGGGAGGGGAGAATGAAGTGGTGTCGGATCAGAAATAACCCGCTTATGTGAAAGAAGGGTAAGAACGTATAAATACCGCTGCCACCAGCAACCTGCTCTGGTGATGAGGAGTTCAATGATCTGGATTTAGCTCTCGCACACTAGCTCCAAGATAACACATAGAAATCATAGGAAACTTTAGTCTGTTTTTTCAGCACTGGTTATAGTTTGCTCTGGATCAATAAACAATCTAACTTTTAAGAAGAATAACAAGAAACTAAGATTAAAGAAAGTGGACCGCAAGTTCGAAAATATATCTATTTTATATATCATGAATATACCTTTATTTATTGTTCATTGTAAGCAATTTTACTTTTAAAATATATATCTATATATAGATATTGTAGAAACAAATTTCACATAAAAAGCTTATCCTAAATTGTTCGTATAAGTTATTGAGCAAAATGCGCTTCAAGGAGCTTTTTGCTTCGTTTTTCCTTTTTTCTATCACCTTGGCATTTTCTGGTGAACTCTTCGAATCGGAAGAGGTAAAACCTGTTCGAATGAGCAGCAGAAACAGCGGGCGCTTTTGGAAAAGGAGCGAAGATCTCCCCACATTTAGGCTTTCAGCTTTTGGCAGAGACTTTGTCCTACACCTGGTACCCGATGACAGTTTTTTAGCTCCACAATTTAAGATCCAGCGAATCACAGCAAAACATCCCCATCCTAGTGACATTTTGACAAGTGTCAACGAAACGGAAGGAGTCGAAGCCTATCTCAGACGCTGCTTCTACTCGGGTACCGTGGACTCCAACCAAGACTCCGTGGTGGCTGTCAGCCTGTGCCAGGGAATCCAAGGTTCGTTTTTAAGCGACGGAGATGAGTATTTGATTGAGCCCAAAGCCACTGGCAACGGAAAGAAGTCGGCCACGCAGCTCCATCTAATCAAAAGAAGGGCTTTCACTAACACGTCGACTGGATCCAAGATCACCTTCGATGAAATGGGGGAAGAGAGTTCCCAGGCAGACTCTTCAGAAAGTGGGCTGTCTCCGGAGGTGTTGGATGCGCATTCGCACTCCAGGCACAAGCGCTTTGTGTCGGAGGCTCGATTTGTCGAGACCTTATTGGTGGCTGACTCTTCAATGGCTCGTTTTTATGGCGAAGACATCAAGGTAATGAAATGCAAATACAAGTTTTAGATGCATGCATTCAAATCTGACAGATAAACATGTAATCTGTTTCATAAGACCACTCACCCTAAAACTAATGCAAGACCAGTGGTCTACCTTTTGGTCGTAAATTAGCAATAGTACTGTCGTGCAAAATACCAATACATTATATCGTATTGTACATCATCAAAAAGTCACTGTGTCCAAATATAGCATACGCCTATAGCATAAAGTGCAATGCAACATCGCATTGCTTTTATTGCGCGTTTATTGTGTTTTTCTTATAAAGAGCTCTAATTACCGGTGTTTTAATGGACTAAAAAAGACGTTAGCAGTACAGTATTAGTAATGTGATGCATGGGATCTACTGTCTAAATAATCCCAAATCAGAAAATTGAAATGAGAAACTAAACTGAAACCGTGAAATTCAGATTCATTATTTTGGATCTGGACTAGACGCTGTTCAGTGACTGAATTATGTCTATCAACAACTTAATTCAAGTATGCATGCTGAATGGGACTTGATGTACTAGTGTGTGCCAACTACAGTGATCAACAGATTGTACAGAATCACGCATTCCTTAAGTTAGAAGTGTGATTATGACATGATGTTATATCATGTGCATTGTGCCAGCAAACAGAAATGCTGCCAAATTCGAAGTGTGTTTGGAGGAGGAAACTGTGGAGAAAGAGGTTCATTATTTTATGTGGGTGGGTTTAATCCATGTGCTGTTTTTATGATTATGTGTTATTGGAAATCCAAATAGCCATGGACCGTTTAAATGCTGACTCAGCGACTGTCTGGAGGCGACGCAGTCATCATCGTTATTGTCAAATTCAAGTTCTCTGGCGTTAATGTTGACAAAGTTCAGATGTGGGTTTGTTTGCCCATATACCACGAGCAGTTAAAACTGCGAGTGGTATGCTGTCATAATATGCCTATAAACTTTTTTTTATAAGTGTCGCATTTTTAAAAGAACTTGCTCTCTTCTACAAAATCAAACTATCATCCACATCAACTCCAATAGAAATAACGAAGGATCATTTTAACACAGGTGCGGTATGCTTTTCCCATCGTATTTACTCTTTTGTTGTCTTTATTGAATGCACAGAAAGTCTGTTCATATATAATAATTAATAAGCAACAGACGGATTACAACTGCACCTTTTCACAATGCGTTCACTGTGGATTTATTGAAGACATCAAATAGATAGGAACAGCCCATGCCTGAATGACCTCATCCCTTTCCCTACAGTAACAGTGCGTGAATTGAATGAGTTGTGTGTTTGTGTGTACAGTGTGTTATGTCTGCCCTGTATCTAGACGCGCCAGGTCACTCCTACACATTTTTCCATTAAGGATGATGCCGTTCAAAAGCCCTCCCTGTACCGAGATATATTAGCAGTGTGCGCCCCACACGCTCGCACGTGACGATCCCCTTTGCAGTGCCAGCAACAGATCCGAGCCAAAAACAACCCAAGTTTGCTTCTGCAACGTAGCCCAAAATTTTGGCATTATGGCATGTGGGCATATCTTACTTTATTAGTCTCGCTATTTCCGCTGCCAATTTCAAGAGGGGTTGTGTTGTGGTGAAAATCCAGGAAGGTTTATTGGAAACAAACTGGTGCGGAAATCCAGTCCGATAAGCGTCTTTTTCTGGAGGGTATTGCTATAAACTGCAATACCTATCGATTGCATTCCTACTTTTTTTTCATATGATTTACTGGCACGTGTTTATTAAATTCTTATATAGTTTGGCCCTTCGTGCACTTAAAACATACTGCATGACTTAGTGTGACATGTATTTTAGAATCGGACATTTATTCATTGGAATTGAATAGGGGATAATATTGTAGTTCATAGCTGCATTTGATTTCCTGACGCTTATTGAAAAAGTACAACCAAATTATACTTACAGTAAACTGTAGAAGCTAGTAATAAATGCTATGGGGGGAACTCATACTTGAGTGGTCAATGCAATAAACACTTATTCTATCAACCGCGTTTTGCTTTGTTTGCAAACTTGACCACAGCTTATGATTTCCGATATTCAGGGATAATATGATTTTTATTTCATTTGAATAATTTCGAAGTTAAAAGTAACTTTTAGATGTTGATTTTTGTTCTACTTTTTATGTTAACGATGCTTTAAGACCACTGTATTCTTCAGTATCACCAGCCTGTGTTATAATTATATAAAAATAGAAAACATTATTATTATTATTATTATTATTATTATTATTATTATTATTATTATTATTATTATTATTATTATTATTATAGTTTTACCTTTTATTGTGTTACTTTGCTGTTCAATACAGCTGCCAGTCTGCATTTACATTCATCCTTAATAGAAGACAGCTTCTACTAAGAGAAATAGACAGATTGGCAGTTTTCACGTTACATGTATATGTGATCGTCTGACCTGGAAACCTGTCTCCTTTTTCTGAAGCAACCTTTCATTTCTAGACATTAAGACCTATGATTTAAATATTAAAAGAATTGGCAGCAGTGCTTTTGAAAGCAGTGAAACTGGTTCTGATCATTTCTACACAGATTAGAAAAGCTCTTTGGCATTTTGGTGGCAAAGTCTTCAGACATTTCACTTGGATAATGGGTAACCCAACTGCTAACCAACCTCAAGCATGGAAGCAAACCTCTCTCCAGCTGGTCACAGGAGCTGCTGCTGTTTCAGCAGCTGAAACAATTACTGAGGCCTCCACTGTAATACTAACCTATATTTCAGTTCACTCCGCAATAGCATGTGTGCACAATTTTTAAACAGAACTGCTCACTTTTCCCACAGCCGTCAACAATTCAACGTTTTCTCACATCAGTCAAAACATCACAATGTTGCTTTAAAAAAAACTGTCCATGCTGTAATTTAAAATACCCTATCAATACATAGAAACTAAAACATTTTTAAATGAAAGCTAGTCAGGACAGTTAGGTGATTAAGCTTCAAATAGCAGCCACAGATCAGCTGCATCTGAATCGAATTTCCTGCCAAATGATTTATCAGGCCTGAAATGTTTATATGGTGATGAAACAACACTGCAGATTCTGTTATCTGTTTTGGAAGTCCAAGACATATAGCATGATCTGCTATGCAAAATATGTTTTTGGTTGGCAGTGAGTCGTACTGATATCTCACAAAGGTTCTGCCTGGTGCCATTTCTTAAAGCTACAGTGCCCCACCATTCTTCCTTAGTTTTGCCTGCATGTTGTCATTACCTAAGGTAGTTTTAGCATTAATTTTCTGCACCCCTTGAAGCTTTCTGTGCACACTGACACCCTGTGAACGAGACAGATCCTCGGGGAGATATAAAACAATGGATAGCAGTACAAAAGAAGATTGTATTTATTTTCTCTGGGATTGTCTAGATTGGAAAGGCTGTTCTTTAGATGAACTTGGAGCAAACTCAAAGGAATATATATATATATATATATATATATATATATATATATATATATATATATATATATATATATATATATTCCCCAAATAGCCCACTGCACCTTTAAATATCTGGGACACTTGTGTGTTTTTTCCATCTGTCTGGACAGTCTTTTTAATGCTAGCACCTGCCACATGTGAGTCCAGTCCACAACAGCATTCTTCTCTAATTCCGGTCAGCACCCTTACACATATTTTCCACTTATGTAGACCAAAAATCATCTGACTGATTATGTGACAGCACTAAAGTATGTTGTGCGTGGGAAGTGTAGGGAATTTCTTAGCATAGTGCGTTTTTATTTTAACATTAGCATGTGTGTGAGAAAATGAAGGGGGTTGCATCAGACCAGTAACTTCAAGTCGGAGCTCTGTCCTTTTAGACCGGTCTTGCCCCTTAGTGATAGCAATAATGTGTCAGTTTCTCATTAATTATAAAGGAAAACTACAAAGCGGTATGTAATTCAATATGTTAACCTAACATTATTCAGCAGGTTTCATTTCGACTTTATGAAGCAAAATGAGTTAATTCTATAGGGCGATTTCAGCGCTTTTGGTCATAGCTGTATATACTGCATAGATGCATGCATGTAATTATATCCTGCATTGTTTTTTCTCTCTCTTATAGCACTATATTCTGACGCTGATCTCAGTGGCAGCTCGGATGTACAAACACCCCAGCATCAAGAACTCAGTGAATCTGGTGGTGGTGAAGGTGCTGATCGTGGAAGATGAGGAGGTGGGACCAGCCGTTTCCAGCAATGGTGGGCTGACGCTACGCAACTTCTGTGCCTGGCAGCGGCATTTCAATCCACCGAGCGACCGGCACCCAGAGCACTACGATACTGCCCTGCTCTTCACCAGACAGGTGAGCAACGCAGCCTCAGCACACCTGTCACAGCACTGCGAGGAGGGGCAGGGCTGTCAGGAGCAGCCAGGGCAACTCTGATTCATTGTGACAAGCCTGCAAGGCTTAACAAGAGGGATCTAGGACCATTTCTCAACAGGTACTAGAGGATCTCAGATAGCAAGATTCTTATCAGCTCTCAAAGATGTTCAATGTATTAATCTATTGGCATAGTTGTTTACAAAGAGTATTACTCTGGTGCTCCCATAACTTAAGTTGGCAACATCGCTAGGGACTGCTGTTTCTTCTCATCGCACTACAGCACACCCTACTGGTCAGGAGCCTGCAGGATTGGGTTTTGTCCTCCAGAGTGGCTGTTTGAACTGACCTTCAGCTCCTGAACTGTTGTGTGGAAATGCTGTGGTTTGGGAGAGTAATGAGACAACCTAAATTATTACAAAAAATCAATCATTCCCCAATCAGACTAGTCTCCAGTGACGGAGCTGCTGTTTCTCAGAATGTTTCAGGAATATTCAAAGCCTTTTCTTGCCCCCTTCCCAGGATATTTGTGGACACCAGAGTTGTGATACGTTGGGGGTCGCAGACGTGGGGACCATGTGTGATCCAAACAGGAGCTGCTCAGTGATTGAAGACGATGGGCTCCAGGCTTCCTTCACAACAGCCCATGAACTAGGTAGGGGCAGCAATAGGTCATTAACCGAGAGGGAATACACAGAGATTATGGAGTGTAATGTGATTGTTCTCTCTTCAGGTCACGTGCTCAGCATGCCACACGACGATTCCAAGACTTGCGAGAAGCTCTTTGGTGACCTAGGGAAGCATCACATGATGGCTCCTCTATTTATCCACCTCAACAAGACCCTGCCCTGGTCTCCGTGCAGCGCCATGTACATCACAGAGTTCTTCGACAATGGACACGGTGAGCAGAGCTACTAGGGAGTCCGTGTTGTCATTATTGAAGCGCAGAAAGCATAACAAGCTGGCAAAGGTTGCACTGAGAAAGGTGCTAGCTGAAAATATTTCTCTACTTGAATTTTTTTTTTACTTGACGTTAGAAACACTATCGCATCACAAAACACTTCTGCTATATTTTTTGACAGTTCTTTAAATGTATTAATTCAGTTAATGAATGTATTAATTCAACTATTTTTTTTATTAACGCAAGCTTTACATTACAAAACATCTTCTGCAGCTGCAGTACAGCGACAGTAACTAATGGCAGACTCCCAAATCCAGTTTAAGAGAACAGTTTGCGGTGTATTCATTGAAAAACAATATGCAGGCCTAATGCACGCAGTTCATGCACAGCTAACAGATGGAAATACCATCCAGATAGCAGTCTGGCAGTCAAGAAGAAATGTTGACGTTACTGTTGTAGGTCACACAGCATGAGGCTGACATTTCAGATGTCATCGTATATCATGTCAAGTACTGTTCTGCATCCTAATCTTGATGTATTTCTGTAAAGGGAACAGAGGGAAAATAGATTTAAATATAAAGGTTGACATACAGATAGCAGGCAGGCCAACCGCTTGATGCATTGACAAAGAATCGTACACTTTAAGGATTCGGTTTCTTCAATTGGTTTAGAAATATATTTATTTCTGTCAATTGTCCTTGTCCCTAAAATAGCAGAGCACTGAAAGCTGACTTTTAGCAGTATTACATTAACAGACCCCAAACAAACTGTAGTGTCAGCTCAATTTGTCATACGCGGGTTTGGAACGCAATTGTTTTACAATGGAATTTTGTTTGAACTGACAGGAGACTGCCTGCTTGATGCCCCAGCTAAAACGATGCCCTTGCCCACTGGCTTGCCAGGCCTGTCGTACGATTTGGACCGGCAGTGCCAGCAGGTGTTTGGGGAGGAGTTCCTGCACTGTCCCAACACCGCAGACTCTGATGTCTGCTCCCAGCTTTGGTGCAGAGTTGAGGGGCAGCCACTCTGTACCACAAAGAACGGCAGCTTACCCTGGGCTGACGGGACCGCATGTGGAAAGGACAGACTCTGCTTTAACAATGAGTGTGTGGAGAAAGAACAGCTCATGAAACCAAAGGTATGGCTCAACTGCGATTTTAACATTATTACATGAACTGCATATCTGAGTGCAGTCATGAATATCAGACAGTGTTTTATTAATAAAAAAAGACTTTAAACAAATCCATTCAGATTGCTGTCCAATATCAAAGCTTGTGTCTTTTTTAATCAACTGCTTTAATTAAGAGACCAAAATGAAGGAGTGCAAACAAATGCATTCTTGTTGTTGCTGAGATCCACTTTATCATTTTCTGTCAGACATTGCTTTTTGGTGAGTTTTCTTTTTCAAGTTTAAAGCCCCACTGTGGCCTCAGTATATCTCTAAGAACCAGGTTTTTTCTTTAAGTGCATTACTTAAAGATAAACATCAGGCTTTATTGCAATCCAGCTTTCTTGGTTTTCTTTCAGACTGAAATCGATGGAAACTGGGGTGCCTGGGGAGAGTGGGGAGATTGTTCCAGAACATGCGGTGGAGGAGTTCAGTTCTCCTACAGGGAGTGCAATGATCCTGGTCCCCAAAATGGTGGGAAGTACTGCGAGGGGCAAAGAGTCAAGTACCTGTCCTGCAATATCCAAGAATGCCCCGATGATAACGGTAATTCAGTTCGGATTTTACAAAGCAAAAACGATCAGATATTCTGTATCAATTCAGCAAGTAATATACACATTTGTCAATATAAACACCCAGGGCCTTAAGCAAATACACACTTTCTGAGGAGGAGGCAAATTACTGTTCATTTACCAACCTTTCACATCCAGATGCCTTGGGTTCAAATTGAAACAGTTCACATGTGCACACCGGTGGACATTAGCATAATCTATATGAGAAAACCACAGAAGAACTGACACATGTGGACCCAGTTTCTGCTGGAGAGGGCAGGACTGTGATGTTATTGTAGAGCTGTGAGGGGAGTGAAGCCCGTGCCATTCTCAATGCAATGAAGAGGGAGAAAAGGAAGCGCTGCAAACGTGCTAATGTGTCCCTGGCTTTGTTGTTTCAGGGAAGAGCTTCCGGGAAGAGCAGTGTGAGAAATACAACAGCGTTAGTTACCTTGACATGGACGGGAATGTCAAGCAGTGGATACCGAAGTATGCCGGGGTGTCGCCGAGAGACAGGTGCAAGCTGTTCTGCAGGGCAAGAGGCAGCAGTGAATTCAAAGTGTTTGAACCAAAGGTGGGTATTTCACACATTACAGGCAGGACTATACAGGCAATACACCAGTCCAGGCTGGATTCCAATTCAATGTCCTTAAAACAGATTGATAAATAGCATTTCTAATATGTTATTAATTAAGTGCTGAGAAATATTATTGTTGCTGTTTAAGGTTATTGATGGCACGCCATGTGGCCCAGACACCACGTCCATCTGTGTTCAAGGCCAGTGCATCAAAGCAGGCTGTGATCTCATCATAGGGTCAAACAAGAAACTGGACAAATGTGGGGTGTGTGGAGAGAATGGGTCCACATGCAGAAAAATAACAGGCTCCTTGAATAAGGCCAGGTGAGTGCAGTTTAATATTACACACCCCGTGTGCGGAATTGAACAGAGCTGTATGTGTGTAATAATCCTATTCAGTGTACCGTTATGTGATGAGGGCTGTGGATTGTTATTAAGGTCCTGGATTTTAATTATAAAAAAAGTCAGATATTGAAATGCAAGTAACACCATTGTGTAGTTGCATTATACCCTACAAACACTAGCTAAGATACATTATATTTAGGGCTTCTGGTTTTTGGTTTTAGCCGATAAGAAACGATACAAAAAAATGAATGAAATCGGTGGCTATCCAGTTCATTGACTTGACATAAAACTTGAAAATAGCTACAAATAAGCACTTAAAAATGTAATTTATAAAAACTGAAAAACAGAAGTCCTAATTATATTTCCCACCCATTCCAAGTTGCTTTTTAAGATGTTTCACTGCAAAGTTTTCATTGCGGAAGCACTCACAAGTTTGGGACTGCATATTGTGAAGAGGCTTGTTAACTGAATAAAAGCCAAAGGCTTGTCATATTAGCAGATTGGATTGCCGTGTTATTCTACATTACGAAAAATGGTTGTTGTTTTAACTCCTTCCCTTATATCCCCCATACGTACGCCGGCCCTAATCATAATTTATGAATACTGTCAAGTGTAAATCATTTTTTCTTCTGTTTGTTTTAGGTATGGCTACAATGACATTGTAACAATCCCTGCTGGTGCCACCAACATTGACGTCAAACAGCGAAGTCACCGTGGTATCAAACATGACGGCAACTACCTGGCGGTGAAGTCAGAGGACGGGCGCTACATCCTGAACGGAAACTTCTCCGTGTCAACAGTGGAGCAGGACATCCCTGTGAACGGGGCAGTGCTGAAGTACAGCGGCTCCTCCACCACCCTGGAGCGTGTCCAGAGCTTCCACACACTCCGCCAGCCTCTCACAGTGCAGCTGCTGGCCATGGCGGGGGAGATGTCCCCTCCCAAAGTCAAGTACACCTTCTTCATCCCAAAGGATGTCTCCTTCAGCAAGCCCAAAGGAAAGAAACCTTCCTTGCACATCGTCCAGCCAATCGGATTATCCGACTGGATCCTGGGGGAGTGGTCAGAATGTTCCAAAAGCTGCGGCTCCGGTTGGCTGAGGAGGAATGTGGAATGCAGGGATGCCAGTGGGCAGCTCTCCTATGAATGTGACAGAGCCCTGAAGCCAGAGGACATCAGACCTTGCGCCGATCTCCCGTGTCCCATCTGGCAAATGGGCCCGTGGTCTTCCTGCTCACGAACTTGTGGCCAGGGAGAGCGCAGGCGGAGCATCTTCTGTATTGACTACACTGGGAAAACAGTGGAGGCAGAAAAGTGCGATCCTTCAAAGCAGCCCCAGCCGGTCACAGGGGACTGTGTTTACGACGAGTGCTGAGCAGATTCAGAAAACAAGGCGTTAGAATAGCAAACTACTAACTAGCCCTGACCGTGCTTGCGAAACAAGCAGGGACACAATAGGTGAGTTTAAAGTGCACTAACTGACCTAAACGGGCCACAATCCTGGACCTGTTCGAAAGACTAACGTGACTTATTTTTTTTTATTTTTTTTTTATAACCACTATTGATTTTACTTTTTATTTTTTTTTACCCAATAGAGATCTACCTCAGAGAATAACTTAATTTACTGCCTTAAATATGAGGTGAATATACTGTAGAGTATATTGCTGTTTCAACTGAGGGAAGCAACCTTTTTGCATTAAACCTGCTGCTGACAACATCGTTGGACTGCTCTGATGGATTCTTTAGTGCTTTGCTGTTGAGGTCAAGGACTGCCAGGCAGCTGTCTATTTCTGTTAAGGGCTGTACCGTTCTGACAATTACTGTTACTGGAACATGTCTTTTCACTCAGATCCACAGGATGTTAGAATGATTGCAATGATTGTAATGGTTCTGATAATCCCACTGGGTGCTACAGTCTGAATGAATTGGTCACTTTTTTATGTTTAGCACGTGGGGAACTGATTTTTGTTGGTGAGAAGGAAAGGCTTGCTATAGCCTTTGTTATCATTTACAAAAGAGAAACCACACTCCTTCCAAGTGTATTGGTACTCATAGAATTACCTTTTACTTGGGTTCCATCTAAATTTTTTTTTTTTTTTTTTTCAGTATCAAGACATGTTTCTGCAGTAGATTTTCAGTTTAAGGATTCTGTTTTACAATTTTGTTTGCTGTTTTGTTACCAACAATTATTTTGTCATAAAGAAACACCGAGTAAACCCCTTAGGTAAGGTTACCTTTCTAAAATCCCAAATCCATGAATGCCACATTTTCATCTTAAAACTCTGATTTCGTTCCAGTACCAAGCTGTGGCTGCAGATGTTTCCATATGCAGTGTACAGTCCACGATCCAATCTGCAACCAGACCCATTGCGTCTACCGTGCCGTTCACATCAGACGCTGATGAGGTAACTGCTTCCATCAGTATGGGTTCTGCCAGCCCACGGTCCTAACTGGGGCTGACAGAGTCCCAATTCAACTTGGTCTCTGATGGAAATGGATGAGTCTGATTTCAAATCAATTACAGTGGCAGATGGCAATGTGGCTTATCTTTTGTAACATTATGCAAAAGAACCACATTAAGTTTCTATGCACACCTTGCGTATCAATGTAAATTGCACATAATAAGTGCCTATTCATATTAGGGCGAGGGTTTAGGTGTGGAATGTATTGTGAATTGACATTGATTCTTATGAATAGGAATATGCTAGTTTTGTATGTAATAACATTCGAATTACTGACACTTATTATCAAGTGTTACCAAAACATGACGGCCTCCTTTCTTTAACTGACAGGAGTTATTGACTAATCCCATCAGAATAGCAGAGCGGTGGAGGTATTCACCTGTTTCTCTGCTTCGTAGAATTGATGACACTTGTACATGTGTAAATTAGAATTAGGATTTAAGTTCTAACATTACTTACCTATGATTAGGCACCCATGTTTCAGATACGGCAGTCTAGACTGTGGTGGTCACACATGCTGTCCTTGTCAAAATAATCACCATTGCTTTGATATTGTTCTGGTTTCATAATTGTCCAAAAAAAAAACACATTTGAAATGTTCACAGGAAAAAAACAACAGGGGAGAGGAATCTTGAGCTGTTGTCACCTGTAATGGTTTAGACATTCGTTTGGATAATACTAGGGAAGTGACAATTCCTCTGTTTGTACAGCCTTTTTGCTCGCTCGTTTAAATAACTAACAACCGTTTACTTTAGGAAACGCTCATTTAAAAAGCATTTTAAAATTAGTTCCAAGACATGTCCTAAACTCAACAGAGGGCATTCTAAACATTGCCTGTGCATAACTTTAAAGAATACATATTTGTCAGATGAGTGTGTTTCAAGCACATATTGAGGGTCATTCAAGCCGTGGGTTTTAAACCCACAAAACATTTCAGGAGAACAAGGATGTCAAATCAATTGCGATTGTGATGAACAAGGTATTGCAGGACTACGTCAGCTTTTAAAATCTGGGGTTCAGAATCACTTTAAAGAGCTACCAAAGAAAGGAATGCAATAAAAGGCCAAGCTCTTTTCTTTCTAATTATTATATTTGCATGACAGACCATGCTACAGAAATCCACCATGAGCTAGTGGTTAAACTGCAGCGTTGTGTTGTTGCTGCTGTGTCAGTTTTAACTTTAGACATGTCCAGCAAACAGGATAAATTAGTATAGCAATCTAAACTTATGACACAATACTACCATTTATATTGTATTTGAATAATCTGTTCTATATTTAAGTGGAACTCTAAAACAAATTGTGTAATGTAGCATTCCAGAGCTGTACAAAGACTAAGGCATTATTTCCCTTCAGTGAAGGACTGAGTATTGTATTGTTGAGCTTCCTTTTAAAGCTATTTATTTTTGTACAGTTTCTAACTTTTGTCGCCAGTATACAACAATTTCAGTTTTTAGATGCTGCTGTCTTCGAGAATGGTCAAAGAAAAAGAAGAAACGCTGTCTCCATGATCTGAACCTTGTTTTGTTGTACAAGTCGTTGTTGTTAGCTGAATTGTAATAGGTGACGAGATCTCCAGTCGATCTTTAAAAAAAAAATTAAAAAATTAAAAAAATTAAATAAACTTTCTAATTTTTATACAACCTTTTTTCTGGACTCACAATTTATTTCTTGGGTGGTGTTCTCTGTTTTCTTTTTCTTTATTCTTATTACTTTATACTCTATTCTAAATCAAAGTTTTCGATTCTTGAATCACCTAATTCCAGTATGTAACCACAACACATTCAAAGTTGTCCTCCTACACAAAGCCTACATAGGTTGATGCCAGTTTCATTCAGTGGCTGGATGCTGTGCCGTGGTTTTAGAAGTAAAGCCTTCATAATGTTGGGTTTATTGCAGGATATACCCATGCTGTACTAAGTGAGTATATTGTAGGATATCCCTATAGAAGTAAGTGATGCAGTCTATTCCTCTGTCATAATAAAAACAGTGTAATATTATACATTTGTATAGAATCAACAATTATACCCAAGTTCAATGTGAAAGGTCTATAAGGTCAGGAGTCTAAAGTGTGGAACAAAATCCAAGACAGCTGTTGTGTTGACCATGTAGAGTGTGGCAGATGGACACGATCAACACATACAGGTTTGAATGAGGACCCTAAAAATGATTACTAACGCACTGCTTTTTTAAAGAAGTACCATTCTTGAATGACCTTTCCCTTATTGTTCTGCATGTTCAAAAGCCTCTCTGTGAGAGATGAATCCAAAATCCCTTCACCACAGACAATAACAAACTGACTGATGGCGCTCAGCTGGTCTCGGAAATTTCCAACAAATTGCTCTGCTGAAAGAGACTTATGAAATGTGAAGCTAGATTACAAAATGAAATTCTTGTTTACAGTGTTCCTTAGTTCTGTCCAAAAATGTCTACTTTTAGTGAGTGCAAAAAAACAGAGGATTAAAGGAGTCTTATTATTTATTTTATTTTTTTTACTTTTCAAAATCGTCACCACGAAATCTCTCTCTGACTCTAGAACAAAAAAGAAAAAAAAAATAGAAGTGGGTCTTTGTATCTTTGTTTGCTGGTAGAATGTATGAATCTGTCTTTCAAAAATGTACCGATAGCACTGCAATTACACTTGTCAAAAATGTTAAGAAATAATAAAAGAAACTCCCCCAGGCTTCAAAACTGTTGTCAGAAATCTTGAAGTAATAATAAGCAGAGAATGTATGAATGTATTATTTCACTGACAGTGCTTCCATGTTTTGTTTTGTTTTTAGTATGATAAACTGACGTGTGAAGACTGAGAGCAATATAACCAATGCACATTTCAGATGAATCCAGTAATATAACCCCAGCAAAGGATTATGAAGCTACACTCTCCCCCAAGGCATCGCATATACAGTATCAACAACAACTTGTTTAAACAGTTCTGCAAATTAACGTTTTTAAGAAACAGAAAACAGCACACTTTATTTTCTGTTTCAGGACAGGACATGACTGTTTCCTTAATGATGCTGTCTCAGCCCAAGTAAGATGCTTGTTTCCTGTGAATTACGCTTGCAGAAAGCGGAGTTATTAAGTTAGGGGAAAGTGGAGATCTCAAAACGCTTCTGAGCAAGGAAGACTGAACTGTGAATATTGGCGACTGTCACTGTGACATCTTCGATCAGGCAGGGCACATTTATTAAGTTGTTATTTCAGTGGATAAATACAGGCATATCATTCTGAAATCACTAGAACATATGCAACTAAACACAGACGGGTGAAGGCCTGAGCCAAAACTTTTGTCCATTCAACTTATTTTCTAACCCTGCAGTCTTGAATGAACTCCTATTTGTTGAAAGGAGAAAATGCCACATTCATGAGCAAGAAACTAGAGACTGTTTATGAAACATTGGATTACATCTCTTTATAGTTCTAGTCACATGTGTTGAATATGTGACTGTCAAGGAAGAGACTGGCAATCTCTTGCTATACATGTTGCATTACTGAAGTAGTGTAAATAGCGTGTAAGTAGTTTTGTTCTGTTTATTTTATTATTATTAATTAGACTGGAGTAACTTTGAAAACGGCAAGACAAGGAGCCATATTCAGCCTCATAGTACTAATGAACAAAAGGCCAGTCCATACCTTCTGTGTGACAACATACTCTATGTCTCTGTCACCATTACCAAGGAACACACTTCATTTCCTATTCCCAAATACAGCCTTCCAAGACAGATGCTTTTTCAAGTCAGCTCTAAAGAAAACTGACTGACTCCAGGTCATCTTTTACTTTCTAAGGACAGAAGCAGTGTTCTCAAGTGAATGGTATGCACCACTACGCAATCAACCGTAAACAAAATGAATGAGCAGTAATTGGGAAAGGACACTTTCTCATTGAGGAATTTTCAGTTCCAAACACCAGCATACTTTCCTTGATTGCTTTGGCTTGTGTGCAAAGATTTAATAAGTATGTTGTAGCAGATCTGTTTTTTGTGTGTTTTTGTAACAGTCTAATGCCTCATTGGTACTCCCTGGTACCTTTAAGAACAGGAAATTCTGTTCTGTGTATCGTATTAACTACTTGCAAGTAGTGGCAGCAGTGTGGAGTAGTGGTTAGGGCTCTGGACTCTTAACCAGAGGGTTGTGGGTTCAATCCCTGGTGGGTGACACTGCTGCTGTACCCTTGAGCAAGGTACTTTACCTAGATTGCTCCAGTAAAAACCCAACTGTATAAATGGGCAATTGTATGTAAAAATAATGTGATATCTTGTAACAATTGTAAGTCGCCCTGGATAAGGGCGTCTGCTAAGAAATAAATAATAATAATAATAATAATAAAGTAATACTTACCTTGTAAGAACAGTACTTTCTGGTTTAGGTACTGTACCAATGTTAACTTTAAGTGCAGTGTTTTCTGCTATGTATCTTCAAGTGACACATGTGCAGTGTAGTGTAGTGTATTGCAGTGTAGTGTATTGCAGTGTAGTGTATTCAGATCTATAGCAGACCTTATAAAGCATTCATAATAAGGTGCTTTATAAACATGTATAACATGTGTGTTCATAGTTTATATACTATGTATTCATCATCTATAAAGGGTTAATAAAGTGTTTCTTACTGAACCTTGTTATAAACCAATCTGGGTATACAGTACCAATTAAAGGCCTACAATGAAAGACACGTCTTAAAGAGCAGGTTTCATCTTCTTAGATTGTTTATTTATCTTTAATGATGTTTCTAATCATTCTGAATGTTTCTTATTGCACCTTGGGAACAGGAAAAACAAATAGAAATGCAATTTGAAGCTACTTACTTTTTTTTTGTACAACAAAATTCAATATTGGAACTTGTTGGCATTCTAAAATGTACTGCGGGCAGTCCCAAGCACGACCAAAACCTCCAAAATATTTATACTACAAATTATAACTGTCTTTGTACAATAGGTATACATATTACGCATGAAAACAAACTCAGCCATGGAAAATGTTTCATAGTCTTCAGAACTGATGAAAAAAAAAGTATGTTTTTTTGAAAAGCACTGATTTTGTGAGTTAGGTGGTGTTATGCGAATTAAGAAGGCGACTAAATCTTTGGGTCTTGTGGATGATAGTTGCATTATCTGCAGAATTTGAACTCAAAAGGCAAAGCTTTATCATTATTTAAATATATTTTATCACGTATTTTGTTTAATTGCATCTAGTTACACGTAGCTGAGTTTTGTAGTGTTACAGCAGGGGCCTTTTTCTACAGTATAGGCTACGCGGTGCATTCTGGGGGAAAATAAAGTGCAAAAATATCTGCAGAGGGAACAAAGAGAGAAAACAGGAAGGAGCGTAAAGGGCTACTACAAACTTTCAAACATTTCCAATAAACCGGGAAAAAAAATTACCAACCACACGTACATGTTTATAAACAAGAAGCCAGAAAACTAAATAATATGCCGGACGCCAAATTCGGCTTAGAAATGGGTGTTTAATAAGCAAAGGAAAGCAGCCCGCCGTCTGTGTCCCACAAGCCCGGTGCTGGTGTGTTTATCACGGCCAGACACCCTTCTGCAATACCGAGGCTTCCAGCGGTACAGCAGGCCGGATCGTTTTTCTTTCTTTTGCGTAAGGTACAGTAACTATTACAACTGTTTGGATCATAATGTGAGTTTTATTTTATTTTGTTATTGTAGCGGTATGAAGCGTATGGCTAAACAGTTGCACGTAGGTAAACAGAGAAAACAACGCGTGACGCAATTTTGATCAACTTTGGTTTGCAGTTTTTATAGTTAAACGTACTGCCCGCATTTAACTAGAATTGAACATTTGTGTTAAGTAGACCTTACAATGTGAACCTACCCGTTGTGATTCAGCCAATTTGAATATTTATGATGTTTACTATGCGACTCCCTGCCATTACTATGAATGCTTTTCAGTCACATCGTCACCAAGCATGGACCTGTAGCGTATAAACAATTGCGCGGTGTCACACTGTCATGTGTCTTTTGCGTTGTTCAGGAACACTATAAAACAACACTTTCGTGCAAGACACGGATGTTTAAATAATATTAGCGGAGTTAAGCGAGTCAGTAACCGATCAGCTGTGGAGGGGAACGATTATAACCTCCCCTCCAAACAAACGGGGGTGAGACTGGGAGCTG
Organism: Acipenser ruthenus; assembly: GCF_902713425.1. Classification (NCBI taxonomy): domain Eukaryota; kingdom Metazoa; phylum Chordata; class Actinopteri; order Acipenseriformes; family Acipenseridae; genus Acipenser; species Acipenser ruthenus. Next base: position 1,769,513 of record NC_081228.1, read on the forward strand.
CCAATGTAATGACGTGCTGCAGAGTAACGCGTGAATACCCTGCTGTTGATTCGATACTCTGCTGCATTGATTGTACTTATTTGATACTACTTTATTTGAGCTTGACGATTTAGATAACTGCAGCGTTGTTATCAAGACAGTTAATATTGCTTGAGTGAATGGTGTGGATGGTATGGTTGGTTTTGTGGCACAGCTGATTTTTTCTTTTTGGTCATTGCCCTATTATTATTATTATTATTATTATTATTATTATTATTATTAGTCATTTTTATGGTACAGTGTGGAATTTAAGCCATCGAGATATATATGGAGTGTGGGTGTTTTTATGATTTGACTCAACAGGTATTTGTCCCTCAGCCTTTTAGTGAAATTTTTCCAGCAAACACCAGCTCATCAGAACCATCTCATTTTCTCTCTGAGAACTACTAGATTATGTAAATGTCATTTGACATTCTCATCCTTTCTTCGCTTGTACCATTGTATATTGTGTAGCCTTGTTTCAGCTTTTCTCTGCTAATATTGTTCTTGAACAGCAAATTAACCCCATTCTAATGAATTACAAGGAGCATGCAAGATATGCTAATTTAATGCAGGAACCATGCAACTTGGCATTATGAAGGATTTCACGAATTTCTTGCACAACATTTGCATAATCCTTTTAGTTCAGAGTCTTGCAAAATCTTTGTGTGGTCCTTGCATCCATTGCATAATTTTTTTTGTGGAAGGTATGAATGAAATAGTTTCATATTATTAATGAATAATTCTTGTCTTTCGTTCCCTAGTGTTATCCTTGCATTTTTTTTATTGCTGTGGGAATAGATTCCTTAATTCACGAGGGAAATGGGGAGAATGTAAAGTGTTCTGTTTCACAGAAAGAAAGCAAAACTGAATGTACTGTAGTACCATCATATGATTGCCTATAAAGAAGTTTGGTAGAAGATGAAAAATATATACATTACCAGGAATGAGTCCTGGGGGTCCCACAGCATCTGCTGATGCATGCTTCATGTGGAACAAAACTGACTGTCTGACAAACAGGATACTTGCCAGTCTGACTCAAAAAAAATGTACTGAGGCTATGTAATGTTAGAATACGCACTTAGACAGCTGCTGCTGTAGATTGAGAACTCTGTCAGCAGGGAAGAGCATGTTTAGGAGTCGATTGTTTTTAAGTGAGAGAAATACCTGGAAATCAGAGTTGCATTTTAAAATGTAATATTTTATGTTATTTAAATGTTTTTTTTTTTTTCTTTGTTCATTCAGTTTTTGTCACATCTACTATTAGATTATCACTGGCAATCAGACCATTTTTATCTCGGTACCCGTGGATGGTTGGTTGCACAAGAAGCGAGTTGCTGCAGAGAGCACTGAGGTCTGGTATAGATAGCTCAGAACCCACTTTTTTTTCCTTAGGCGTACGCTTACCGCAAACAGACAGGCTGCGGCTCAGCTGCTGTAGATTTGTCTTTTTTTCTCGTAGACTGTAAGGGGGAAACAAATGCTTAAAATGCTTTTTTGCTTTATAATTGCGGACAAATTTGATATCATCCTAAAAATATATATAAAAAAAACTTTGGTCCATTTGGGCCATCTTGCTCATTTGGTTGTTTATTGATCGAAGCAAGAACCTCATCAAGCCATTTTTTGAAGTATCCATGTGAATCAGCTTCAACAGCAGTGCTTCATTTTTTCATTTCTTGCTCACGTTTTTAGAGCACTTCTAAGATACCCCTGTATGTAAAACATCTGGCCTACTTATAAAAAAAGTCGTTCTATGTTATTTTGTTATATATAAGAATTAGAGATTCCTTGTAATTGGGGTAAATGTAATTTGAAGAAGCTGTCTGAAAGATATCTCTTTTTATATGTAAGAAATAAAGAAAATGGTATGTTTTACACTAAGTGTTGTGCTTTATTACCAGTTTTATTTGAATGTTATAGTCGGTGGCAACAACCTTTGAATACACTGGAACTGGAAAGATTTAAACAGCAAGCATTCCACCATGCTGTCGCATTATTAACTGTGTATTAGCCTCTTATGCACTTTGTATTTGCAAAAAAAGGAATTTGGCAGCCTTTTAACATGTAATGGACATAAGATCCAAAGTATTGTGATAGTATCAAATATCATGATACTGTGCATGGTATGATATCGATGCACCCTAAATGAGGTATCGCAGAACACTATTCAAGACCAGTTGTAAGAGGTCAGTAAAATGTTTTTAGCGTTAGGGTATATTAAAATAAATTACTGTTAATTGTGGAAGATTGTGGTGCAATACATGTAACACATGTAGACCTACTCTAGTATGCAAATCCCAAAGGTGCAGCAAACTGAATTAGTCTTTGTGCACAATTTTGCATGCAACACATTGCATTGTCCAGGAAATTGTCAATAAGTTATATCTAGCATGCATTTTGTAAAGTTTATTCAGTATTTAAATAAAGTTTATTTATTTATCCTACAATAAAGGCCTTCTACCAGTACTAGAAACCATATACAGTGGTGTCTTCAATGTCCCACAATCTAGAATTTCCTTTTGGTAACTTACAACCCATGTGACAACTTTAAACATGTTTCCAGTGAGTTCCGGGCTGGGAGGATGCTGTAGTTATTCAAATCAATGTTGGCTACCTCATTTATTGCTGATTCGATGTTTGTAGACAGACGGGGGGGGAGTGGAAATTCATCTGTTTTAACAAAACGTTTACAGGCTGAAATATAACGTCGTGATGGGGCGACTGTAAATACTGCAATACAAGATGTGTGTGCTTTTTGTTTATTTGGAGTAGAGACAAGAACACCCTGTGCAGAACACACTCCATCATGTAAAAAGACTCTGGTATTCAGTAGGGCAGCTTTACTGATACATCAATTATCTAAAAGTTGAAGATGGGTACTTTCAGCAGCCTGCCAACCAGGGCTGGCACACTTTCTTTACACAGATGTTCTGTAAACCTTGTAGAATGGTAAATGTGACAAGTACAAATATGATTTATTATGAACACACTCTCCCTTGCCACCTAGCAGTCATCCCTTTCACCTGGTTTCACTGGCGTACTTTAGAATATTACCACACTTGAGATTTGTAACCTGTAACAGTGGGTTGATTGTTTTCAGCTTTAAGTCGACTTGGTCAGCACTTAAAAATGACACTTTGAGTGACAGCGACCATGCAAAACAGGAGATGGTTCTCTGCGTTAGTGTGTGTTTTAAAGTTAGCAAACCTGTCAGCCTTCTGGCTGTCTTTCTGTGTAAACACAAAAATTACAAAGCATAGTGCTTTCATGTAAGATTTTACAGTGCTGTGCAGTTCTGTCAGCAGAACAAGTTTTAATGCCTTATAGACAGTAAGCATACTTAATTACTGAAGACCATGGATCTTTACAGCCAAGAAATTAACCCATTGCAAGCGGTATGTTAAAATGGGCATTTTACTTTTGGGTGTTTTTTAAGGTGGGTGGGCCAGTGTTATTGTATTATTATTATATTATTATTGTTTGTTTATTTAGCAGACACCTTTATCCAAGGCAACTTACAAAGACTAGGGTGTGTGAACTATGCATCAGCTGCAGAGTCACTTACAATTACGTCTCACCCGAAAGACGGAGCACAAGGAGGTTAAGTGACTTGCTCAGGGTCACACAATGAGCCAGTGGCTGAGGTGGGATTGAACCGGGGACCTCCTGGTTACAAGCCCTTTTCTTTAACCACTGGACCACATTCTGTGTGACTATGTTGGTCTGCAAAGGCCCTGTGGTATTTGTTTTCCTCTATGCTTTGTTTTGCAGAGTTAATCTATTTTAATGTAATTACATTTTGTTCTCTGATCAATAAAATATGGTTTCAAGGGATACGTATTTGTGATACAGCATTGAAATAAAGCCCAAGTTGTGGGCTTTTCTGTGGATAATTATCCCCACTTGAAAATAATGAATATATTATCACTAATGGTATTATTCAGGATCCTAGTTGAGTGGCCATTGCTAGATGTCTCTTAATGAGTAATAGGACTGTGGAATATATTTGCCTTTGTAAACAAAAGTGTAATGCAAATAATTAGATAATTACCTTGTAACGCATAACTTTCCCAAGAACATTTTCTTCCATGTAATTCTGTCTTTAAAAGTTTTAGGTCATAGTTTTAATTTTTATTTCAGTTACCAAGTTAAATTAGGCACAGTATCATTTTATTCTTTAACCAGACTGCCTTAACAAGCAATGCAGTGGCTTGTCTGCTTTGTGTTTCGACATAAGATCCAGCCAAAGGAAGGCAGACTTGAAATGAATCCTGAGCTGAAAAGGCTTTTGAGTTGTAAATGTCAGGCATGATGCCAGCCTCAGTCGTCCAGCTGTTCCTTTCGTTACTGCATTGCACAGCTTTCTGTAGGTAATCAGTGTGTCGCATTGCTATTAATCTGCAATTTTACAAGGTGCTGTTCATTAAACCACATTAGCACACCTGTATAGAGCACCGTTATCATCAGAACACAACTGTGCTATGGCATGGTATGGTGTGTGTGTGTGTGTCTATCTCAATATTGCGGTATTGCATTTCTCTTAATTAGTGTCCTGGAGCAGTAAAAATCACTCTTGGGAATTGTTTGAAATCGTAGGACCTCTCATGTCATGTAGCTTACTTGGAGATGAAGAGCAACATAGCCACTGTAACCATAACAGAACTGACTTCATTTCATGACTGAGTCTTTAAAACAACCACTTCCTTTCTTTACAATTTCATACCTGAAGTATTGAATACATTTTTGGTTTGTGTAAATGAAAAACTGTTTTAGTCAAATATTTAGGACCTACAGTATGTTTTGCATGCTACATTCTCTCTGTTTACGTAAGTGCCACACAAGATCATCTCTGTGTCAACTACTATTTTGCCTATTCAAAGACTGTCAATTCATAAATATTTCTGTGTGTGTGTGTGTGTGTGTGTGTATATATATATATATAATTTTACTTTGTCTTTTACATGATTAGAGTATTCACTTTCGATTCCTGGAGTACAAAATAGTAGACTAATTGAGCTAAGATGCATTACTCATAACCAATCGTATGAAATCATTTGATTTATGTTCTTGAAAAAACAAAACTAAAAATGAAACCAAATGCCACAAGGTAATGCTGATGGATTTGTTTAGTCAGCCCCCCCGCCCCATAAAGCTTGTGAATGTTGTTTTTATTAACTTACAATAAATAAAGAAACTCTTCAGATTTTAAATTAATTTCAAATTTGGATTATTTATATATATGTTTTTTTTTTCTTTTTTTTTTTTTTTTGCAGGCTAGCTGCTCCTTTTGGACTGCTGCTGGAAGTCTAGAGAGATGGGTGTCAAAACATTTACCCATAGTTCTCCCACCCACAGCCAGGAGATGCTGGGCAAGCTGAACATGCTGCGGAATGAGGGGCATTTCTGTGACGTCACCATCCGTGTCCAAGACAAAGTCTTCATGGCACACAAGGTCGTCCTGGCGTCCTGCAGTGAATTCTTCCGCACCAAACTCGTGGGCAAACTACAAGAGGAGGATAAATGCGTCCTGGACTTGAATCATGTGACAGTGAGTGGCTTCACGCCACTACTGGAGTACGCCTACACGTCTACCCTCACTTTAAACACAGAGAACATCATTGATGTTCTGGCAGCTGCCAGCTACATGCAGATGTTTACTGTAGCCAGTACCTGTTCAGAGTTCATGAAATCAAGTATCCTTTGGAACAGTGCGAACAACACACAGCAGGAGAAGCCACAGGAGTCTGCCCCGGAGAACTCCACAAACTGCACCTTCACTCCCCAGGATGGCAGCGTGTCCCCAGTCTCCTCTGAGTGCAGCGTTATAGAGAGAACCATACCCGTATGCCGGGAGTCTCGCAGAAAACGCAAAAGCTACATCATGATGTCGCCCGAGAGCCCCCTTAAATGCAGTATGCAAAACACTTCCCCTCAGATTCAAAACGCTACAACCTCCTTCACAGAGACGCAGTCCCATCCTATGGACTCATCGTTGGCTTTTCCTTGGACTTTCCCCTTTGGGATTGATAGGAGGTTCCAGTCAGAGAAACCCAAGCAGGCTGAGAGCCCCAGGAGCTTGGAACAGGCTGGTCCATCAGATGTGACCAGAAGGCTGGATGACTATCTGAGCTGTGAGGGCACAAAAGCCATTTCCCCACTGGTGGCCGAGGAGGACGTCCATGTGAAGGTTGAGAGACTAAGTGATGAAGAAGTGCCCGAGGAAGTCTCTCAGCCAGTCAGTGCTTCACAGAGTTCGCTGAGCGATCAGCAGACTGTGCCAGGAAGTGAGCAAGTCCATGAAGATCTTTTAATTAGCCCACAGTCTTCCTCGATTGGTATGTATTTAGGCATTTAGATTCATGTTCCCTCTGCAGTTTGTGCATTTGATGTGAGTTCCTACATTCACCTGTACAGTACATAATCTCGGACTATGAAATATTAAAATCTCTAACATAACTGCTGTAAGTTAAACCAGGGACTACAGCTTTAATGCGGATGGCCAACTGACTATATACAATTTTTTGTTGGATTTGGCCAAAACCCTGAAGTGCTGTACTTGACAAAATAACTAATGTAAATGACAGTTAACACTAATATGTGTCACTCGGTTCTGTTCTGATCATCTTTATTTTCTGTAAATGTACTGCATTTATTCTGTTTTAAACCAGTTATGGATGGCGGTCTGTGAAGGGGTGTTGTCAGAAAATATAAACCGCCTGGGATGCAAAAGTAGTACTGCCAAACCTGTATCAAGAGACCACTCAAAGGACAGTCTAATAGGGCTTAGAACTTATGAATTTTCTATCTCTGACATGCTTTCCTGTAATTTATGTATGTCTTAAATACACTGTAAAAGCCAGAAGATGTAATATGAACAAAAGGAGGTATGTAATTTAATAACATTCATTTAGATAATTTTACAAAACATTACTTTGTGAAAGTAATGAATGCTTGCCTGTCTCAGGTCACACAAAATGTTTAAAAAATTTAGGACTTGCCATTTAAAACCGTATTTTTCTTATAACAATAGCCCTGTGTAAAGGTGCTTAAATACAGGTTTGAGTCCATTGCTGGGTAAGAGAATTGTGGTTGCTGGTCACATTAGACAGGTTGTCATATCATATGGCAAAACAGAACATATACTTTGCTTATATTCACTAAGAATGGTACATGCAGTCAAGTGGCACTACTGAAGTTCCTGTTGGATTTGTAAAGACCAGCACATTGTGTAAAGCACTTTCTTCGTCCTGTGGCACAGGTTCAGTCGATGAAGGAGTCTCAGAGGGGTTACCGTCACTTCAGAGTACTTCAAATGCTGGAGGCCATGGAGATGATGATGAAAGGTAAGTGCATCTGAATTCCAGAACCTTCAATAGTGAAGGCGTCGTAGGTCATATTTCGGGTGAATGTGGTAAGCGGTGAAGATATCCAGGTACAATAAAGAGAGTTGGATGGCATAAAACTATCCCACACCATTTGCTTGTCTTGAACCTTCGAATTAATGTCTTATATATGTGTGCCCTTATAAAAAAAAATTAAAAAAACACACAAAACGAAGAACAGTAGTTATATTAGAGGCAACCTGAGGTTTACAGTCGCTGCTGTGCTAGGGTTATAAAGTAGGCTTTGCATACACTCAAGGGGCCATGTGAGCTTGGCTCACTGCTGGTGTTTCTGCTTGTCAGAAGTAGGACATTTTGGAATCTTTTAAGCTAGAAGTTTTTATGGCTGTCTGTAGCCATTCTTTGTAAATTTAAGTGCTGCTAAGCAACCTTTTGAATATATTTATATATTTTTACTTGTAAATTGAACTGTAAACAGACGAAATTTGAAACTTTAGAAATCAGTAAAAAAAAAAAAAAAAATGTTGTGACACTGTAGCTTCATCGTGTTGTGAAGTACCTGGAGGTGATAGGATACCAAACCTGGTAGGCTTGCAAGACCATTTATTCAGAGTGTTGTGCCCTGAGCAATTTGTGTATATGTGGGTTTTCTTTGATATGTATTAGTTTTATTCTAGCATTTCAGACTTATGAAGAAAGGAGGAACACCTATAAAGTAAAATGTTAACATTGTATTGAATTGCTTTGATTTGACAGGCTCGAAAGTGTACAGTATCCCTATCACCTGTATATAACCCCATCTACGAGACCTAGCACAAATGGCCCTGACAGACCTTTTCAGTGCCCTACGTGTGGAGTCAGGTTTACACGCATCCAGAACTTGAAACAACACATGCTTATCCACTCTGGTATGTATATTGTGGGGTTAAATATAAACCTCTTAAATGTGCCACAGCATATCTGGTTGTTAAAGCAGTGATTTGGTGCAGCAGATATAGATGAATCAGCAGAATCTAATGCTGTGTTTCTGCTTCCCAGATAGCTGTGCTGGTAACCATTCTTAATGAGCAGCGTGTAGGTTATTCTGTCTCTGCTAGTAATGCATTCTCATTGCGGGGTGATTGATCACACAGGGCTCAAAGGGGGCTCAGTGTCCCAGTCTACCAACGCAACACATCCTATTATTCTTGTATGCACAAGTTTGCACTTCAAGGCATGACAGCCTTGGAGAAGGAACTGATGCCTTTTAATTGCTGGCTGAATGTGAATGTTGCCCAACAAGTAGAGACTTCAGCATGCACCTGAAAACATAAATATAACCCTAGGCAGTAGCTGTACAGTGTGCTGTACTGAGCAAACTAGAAAAACAAACTGGTGGAGCATGTGAGCAAGAACTACACAAAGCCATAGCTGAATGTCTGATTATGTCAAATGCCAAGGCAGAATTCATGAACAAAGTCATCTTGTGTGCTGTATTGAGGCCCTTCTTATTTGGAGGGGTGCCATAGGTGAAGTGCTCAACCTGAGTCTAAAAACAATGGCAGCTGTTTTCTCTCGGGTATTAGCTTTTGGAGAGCCATTGCTGACTAATATGAGTTCTGATAACTCTGTAGCTGTAATCGCTGCCCTCCCAGCTACAGCAGCTGTGCGTCAGAGTATAGGGGTGTTGACAAGAAAAAAAAAAAGAATTAATAAACGGTATTGTAATAATCCTTTGTATCTTTGGAACTGTTAGCTAATGCACTATTCCATTGTTACTGCATGTTAGATCACAGTTCAAAATAAAATATGTAGTCAATTTGTTCCGACATCTGTTTAGAAATTAGTTCTGGTGAAACTATTTACAGCTTCTCAAGACCACCAAAGGTAATTGGCTCTAATTCGTCCATTTCATCTTCTGTAGGGTATATAAGGGCAGAGAGCAAAGTAAGGGTAAAATGTAGATCAGCTGCAGTCAAAGATGTTCTGCTGAGACCATGGTTCAGATGCATTGGCTGAATGGGGTAAACGCAGCTGTTGTTTTGTCTGACTGATGAAAAACCTTTAAAAACAAAAGCCAGAAAGATGATCATTGAAGTCAGTAAAATGGTACAGCCTGACATTTCAGTACTGTTTCATTAATAATTAAAAATATGTTATTCTATGTTAACAACTGCAAAAAGACTTTCAAAATGTTCAGGCAATATCCGTTTATCGTACTTGTATTAAAAGGGCTTTTTGTTATACCCAAGAAGTTATATAGGCATTCCCTATGTAAGTTCCCTATCCGTCATTTCACTTTTTTTTTGTCCTTAATTTTTAGGCATTAAACCTTTCCAGTGTGATCGCTGTGGGAAAAAGTTCACTCGGGCATACTCCTTAAAGATGCATCGCCTGAAGCACGAAGGTAAACGCTGTTTCCGGTGCCAGATATGTAGCGCCACTTTCACTTCCTTCGGTGAATATAAGCACCACATGCGGGTGTCCCGGCACATTATCCGCAAGCCGAGGATTTACGAGTGCAAAACGTGCGGCGCCATGTTCACCAACTCTGGAAATTTAATCGTACATCTGAGGAGTCTGAACCATGAAGCGTCAGAGCTAGCAAACTACTTCCAGAGCAGGTGAGGCACACAGCAAACCCCTTCCATATCCACCCCCCAATTGCACATACATGTTTTTGTTAAAAGGGAATCCGAGTCCCTTTTCTAGGGGATACTAAGACTTTGCAAGCATGTCTGTTTAGATTAGCTAAATTTTTTTAAATGTTTTGGTTGGCTTCCGTTGGTTTTACTAACTTCTAAAAATAAAACCAAAAAAATAAACGTCAAGGTTTGCTCTTCTGGTTCTCACCCCTGCTCTTCGATATTAAGAAATGTGTAAAAATGATGAACATGCCTTGGTATTGTAGATTGTATCAAAGTAAGAATATTGTTATTCATTTATTCTTAAATGAAAGTATACCTTATTTCATTAATGTGCAATATGTAGCATGGCCCTGCAGTGCTGCCTAACAATCCATAGAGCTTGTATGCAGTTTATGAAGTGATAGAATTGACAAGTGTACGTGTGCAGCGTTCTGATGTGGACATCATTAAGAATTGTGGACACCTGAGCCCTGAAGAAGTAACTAGTTATTTCCCAGAACATTAAATAACCATAATTCAATGTACTTTATGTTTGCCAAATGCAGAGTGAGTGTTGTAGGAAAACAAGCAAAACCTGCCACAAATGATGTTTTTTTTTTTTTTCTTAAGTACATGAATTTATATGCAAATGTATATGAAAATTATGAAAAGCAGTTCAGCCAATACATTATCAGTGGATGCGGGTCTAAACATATTTTGAACTTGCCTTGTTTTAGGGAGACCAACCTCTGGTTGTACTACAAATGTAACCTTTTATTCTTTGCCTTTCTTCATATCAGTGAGCAAGGCGATTTATTTAAAAGGGTTCCAGATGTTTTCTGACCTCCAAAAAATACTGCATTAACCAATGATCTACTCAATAAGGTATTCTGAGCTAAAACACCTGTGTATGTGGAGATGTTTCACTGCTGTGTGTCCTTCTCTTCTAGTGATTTCCTAGTCCCAGATTACCTGAATCAGGTACAGGAGGAGGCGTTGGGGCAGTATGAGTTAGGAGACCACCATTTCGAAAGCAACCCTTCTATCCAAATGCCAGTCATATCCCAGGTGTCGTCCACACAGAACTGTGAAAGCACTTTCCCCCTGGCGAGCCTGGGTGGACTGGGAGATAAGGAGGAGGAGGAGGAGGAGGATGAGGAGGAGGAGCTACCTGAAGAGCCAAAGGCTATTGAGGAAACAGAAAAGGACCCTCAAAAGAAAGAGCTGGCTTCTATTACAATCGAATAGTCCCCTCCCTGCAATTGGAAAGTGCCTGAATTTGTTCTCTTTTGACTCTGACGGCATCATGCAAATGGGAAAAAAAATAAATATATATATATATATATATATATATATATATATATATATATATTTAAGGAAATAAAAATTGCTTTTTGAGCCTACTTCAACAAACAACATAATGATCCTGCATCCCTTTTTTTCATATTAAAAAAAGGTGTCATTTTTGTATAAGGTTTCTTGTGCTGTTGGATAAAAATACTTTTTAGGTGTTATTTTCTTTATTGCTTTTGTTTTGAATAGTTTGAATGCTGGGCTGGACGCTTTAATGTTTGTGGATGTGTGTGTGTGTGTGCGTGTTTCCTTCAGAATCTCAACCATGTTATGGTATTTTAAGTTTATCAAAGAAAAATATAAAATATTGATAAAACAGTTTTAGTGCCAGAAGCTGGGTGTTGGTTAAATTGACTGATCATTATTTTTGCAGGCACCTGGACTTCAATATTATGTGTTCTAATGTACTAATCCTCTTAAAAAAAAAGAAATGTATTTGTTGTGTAGTATTTCTATTTGTTTCTACTTTTAATATCCTAAGAGAAAATAATTTGTCATGCACAGAATATCAAGCACTTTCTGGATCCACAGCATTCAATATAACTTAGAGACATCTGTGAACTGAAAAGATGTCTGGAATGGATTTAGTAGAATTGCATGCAATAGCTGTACTGCAGGATACAATGTGACTTAGATGTGGGATACTGTGAGCCCTGCTATGTTAGCAGTTGCTTTATTTTACAGTTATTCATTTCAGTTTTGCACCGGGAATTTGTACTTCAGTAAATTCTGAAGAACACCAGCCAAAACACTAAATACAAATGTAAAATCAATGGATAATCAGGCTTACCCATTGATATGTATGTATGTATGTATGTATGCGTGTGTGTGTGTCTATATATATAATTTTTTTTTTTTTTTTTAGTAATAGGGGCAATGTGTTAATTTGTATGTGGTCTCTTGGTCAATGGACGTGCATTCAGTAGTCTTGGTAGTCATTAGCAATACATTCTTTAAATAAGCAGGATACACACCTAACCACCCCAGCTCTTACAGTTACACTGTATTTGTCTCTCTATTAGCTATGGCATTTTTAAATTGCAATGCCAACGTATTTAATTTAGTGTCTTCCTCACACACAACCAAGACTTTTCTATTATTATTATTATAATTAATATGAATTTTATTTGGACAGTACTTATTTAATACATGTCATTGGTAGCCACTTACCTAACATTTCCCTAGTCCAGTGGGGGAATTGTAACCTTGATCCCAGTCTGGGAAGTTTCCACCTGCCTGACAAGTTGTTGACGTGCAATGAGTTGTACCAGCCCTAGATTACTTCCCACCCTAACCCTGCAGGAACAGTATTCAAACCCAGTCTCACAGCTCACCCTGCACCCCACACGGCAGTGCTAGATGAGCCGCTGGGGACCCCTAGTGTTCTTATCTCTTAAGGCATATTAATAACAAACAGATGTTTACAGGGCTGAGTTCAGAGCAGGTATCTTGTCATTGGTGCAGTGGTAAGGTGTGCTAGAGTCTCCTACACATGTTAATGTAAGGTCATTAAGTTTTGTGTGTTCTTACAGTATTGTGTCATTCATGCCTCATGCTTTTTGTTCTGTAGACCTCAGCCAGTGGCACGCTGTAATCCAATTGCAAACACTCCTTTCTCCAGCTTTAATTTTTCACGGGGGTCTCACATTTTAAAAAGTGGCTGTTTTAACGCACAAATTGGAGCTTGTGATGATCAGTCCACATAGAGCCTTTTAAACTGTCTGACTAAATTAAAAGCTATGAAATGGATTTCATTTGATGTAACTGAGTGGAGAAATGTATTACATTTTTCTTGCCAATAAAAAAAAAAAAAAAAAATACTAAAAATTGCTTTGCAGATACAATATGGTATGGGAATGTTTTTCCATTAATAAATGATATCAGATCTGTATGTGCAATACACACTTTTTTAAAATAATAAAAAAATAACGAATAGTGTTTCACTTTTGGTTTAATCAGTTGTAAAGTGATTGCACGTGAACTAGCAGTACATAGCAGACGATTGATGCAAACACCGGGCTGATAATCATATCAATATAAAAGAATGTTAAAGTTTCAAAGAGTGTCACCCAGAAATGGCTTAAACACCTTTACATTTCTGTAGTCTAAGAGCATGTGCCTGCTTCACCTATTGAACTGAATAATGTTCCCTTTTAGGTTAGAAGAAACAACTTATCAAGCCAGATTGTATTATTATTGTTGCATCTTACTTTATCTGCCGGTACCTGATATCATTGGGCATGTTTTTTGTTTGTTTAAAAAAAATGTCGCTTCTGATACATCTGTGTGCAAAGTAACAAATATGATATATTATATGCTTTTTATATATGATATATTATACTCTGGTTAGTAGTATTCATCAGAAAGCTTAGCTCTTTGTCACTATATATTTTTGTGATTTTCTTTTTTTTTGTATTTTAATTAATGTTCGATTTAAATATGTCATTTTAAAAGTTATAATCAATGTGAATACCAGAAAACGGTCAAACAACTCTGAGCCTTATAGTGTTCGCTTTGTGACTATGTTTGTAATGTATATATTCTGTATAGTTTCATTAAGCTAAAACATAGTTTGATTTGATGAACAAAACATTGTATCGTGTGACTTTTGATATTTTATCTATAGTTTATTTAAACGGTTTTACACAACTGGTGATATTTTCCACAATTTCGAAAAATAAACTTGTGTGGTTTCCTGACAAAGAAGCATTTCAATTTAGTGCAGGAAAAACAAATAGTTTTTTTTCTGGTTTTCTAGAGATTCACAAAATTTGAAATCTATATATTTTTGTTTCATTTTACTAACCATTTCATTGGAAGAATCCTTAACTTGCGTAGTCAACCAGTGTGTTCTGAATTTGTGAGTATATTGTATGGGAAAGTTTTGTACAAACAAGTTACAATTGTAAATAATAAAAAAAAGTATATACAAATCCTAATTGGTCGCTTTGATTTTTATAAAACAATAAAACATTGCAAATTCCCAATCAAAGTAGTTCTAGAATCTTGGACAGGGTTAAAGCTGTCGAAATCTTCATAATGTGCACACATACAGGTGCAAGTCTCCACATGCTTTTGTTTGCATAGATTGTACAGCATTGTAATGTTGCAAACTATATAGAATGAACCTCAAGCCATGATAAAGTCTGCCTTCCGTCTAGAACTTGACTAATATGATTTATTGGTTATTACACTAATATTAACTCTGAATTACAGTTCAGCCTCTCTTGTCTGTGTGTCAAGTTTCAAGGCTTTGCTATATAACCTTATCTGTGATTGAAAGAGCTCTAATGGTAAATAATTGTATGCATTGCTTCAGTTCACTGTTCCGCTTTATTACAGCACCAATCAAGAAGTTGATGCCAACAATTAAGATAATATTTTATTTCTTCACCAGGAGACAGCTGGCTAAGTAGCTTAGCTTGAAGAAACCTGCAAAAATAAGGTTGTGCTATTTCAAAGGGTTGCAGTTAGTTGCTGTAATAGAACCGCGCTCCTTAAGACAGCAAGTCTATTACTTTTACTTTAGATATGAGTAATCTTGATTATAGGTATTATCTCAAACCATATACTGTATGCATTTACTTACCCTGCCTTTAGCCATCCCTACACATTTATGAGCTTCTTTAGATGGCCCAGACTTGCTTTCTCATGTAAAAAAAGTTGTATTCAAATAAATGTACCACCTGCAAAAGAGTTTATTCATGACTACTTCTGTGTATTACATTTACATTTTCGGCTATAGATTGAGAACTGTTCATGGATGGAATGACTGTAAAATACTAGGCATGATATACCAGTAACGTCATATTTATGGATATTGAAAATAGAATTTTGCAGCCTGGAAAGTACATTGCCCCAGAATTGTACCATTTCAAGAAATGTTTAATGACTTGTGACTCTAGGAATGCATAGCCAGTCATTAAATCTGTAATCTCCCCCCCACTGATTATCCCATGATATGAAATGCAGCTCTCTTAAAATGTGCAAACTTGTTGGGGTTTCATGGGTTTCTGCTTTAGTGCAGAAACCTATACTTGCTGAAGAATTCATCATTTTGACAATGAATACAAAATTCAACATGGAGTAGATTAAGGACCAGATTTTACTTCACTTTTTTCTGTAGTATATACATCTAGAAAGAAACAGCTTCTGAAATGTGTTGTAAACAACAAAGCATTTACGCTAAATCAAGATTCCTTTCTCAATAAACATTAATAAAAAGAGACTTTAAATGTAGTGTCTTTAATTTCCCCAGCAACCATCTATTTATGACACAATACTTGCCTATTTGTATTACAAAATGTCTTACAAACAGACATATTTAAAAGTTTGACACAATCCTGCATTTAAATGTTTATCAAACTCTGATAATAGACACATGTGAAAGGGGTACTGCACTACAGCTAGAAGAGGTGAATATTGGTAAGGTAGTGTACCTACTACTGCTTTTATTATAAAGTAGCTGCAGAGTTGTATCCGTATTATTTAATCAGGGTTATACTGCCTGCTAGCAACAAGCAGATCAACACATTTTTGTAATGCATGTTTGCAGGTTCAGATTCACTTACAGTGGATGGGAAATCTGTGCTCTGATTGAGCCGAGATGGTAAAAGGACATGTTTAACGATGAGAATGAGTATCGCTGTGGTTACAGAACTCGGGTCACTTTGAATTGTACCCGTTCAGCTCAGCAGTGTTAACAGCAAAGCAATCTTGGGAATTTACCTATGGTTCCATCCCACAATGCCCCTCAAGCTAGCCTCACCTATGGGTTCTTTATTGTCTAATTGCTTCAAATAGGGTATCAAGAGAATAACATCTGTACAGCAAATATATTCAAAAGTATGTTAACTTTAATGTTATTGCCACACATACGGGGTATCACAGGTCTAACAACCATTGCAGTGAAATTCATATGGACTTGTGGAATTGTTTTTTAAAAATGATATCGAAAACAAACCCTTCAAATTCCATTCCGGATCAGTATTTCATTACTCTTTGTCATCTGGTTTTCAGCTTGTAAAAGCACTTGTATGCTATTCATTACATTTCCGCAGCTTGTCTCAACGCCATGCTGTCAGATTTAATAAAGTATTTACTTCAGGGTTTCCTAAATAAGACAATGTTTCTGTTGATAGCACCCACACACAGCCTCAGGTGCAGCAAGCTTGCTAACGACTGAGAAGCACACTCATAACATTTCTCATGTTTCATTGTTGCAACTAAAATACTGTTTCTTTGTCTCTCACAGGCAGAAACCACCAACATAGCTGACATGAGCCATTTATGTCCCTATTATACATTCATGTCAGACTCTTACTTTAGTTAAAGGCTGCGTATGAATCAAATGTCTGTATTGTTTTTATTCACTTCAGGAGCCATTAAAAGTTTATTGCGCCCTGCAGGGGTGATAAGTCATGTTTATGAACTTTTTATTTTTCTAGAAACTTTTTTTTTTTTTTTAACTTGCAAGGGTGAAGGCAAGAAACGAATGTCTATAAATTGAGCATTTCCTCTCTGTAGTCATTTATATGTGTAGACATGAAGTGTTACAATTTGAATGCATACCCTTGCCTTCCAAAAACAAAAAAAAGGGGGCTGGGTCTCTATGTTGTGTGCTGGTGCACCAGGGAGGCCGCAGACAGGCTGAGCCAGTATTACATTTCAGCCATCAACACCAGGTCATGAAAGCCATGTTACCTGGAGGAAAAGCACCCAGCTCGGTCTCCACTGCTGCTATCTCATTATACCTTGGCAAAAGTCTGGTGTTAGCATGAAGTAAATAACAGCTACTCCCATGTAATAATTACAATCCAATCTGCAAGCAGACATCACACCTGTATGTGTCAGGTTTTTGTATAATTCCTATTTAAAAATTGAATTCTCCATTTCCCTGCATGTAGAATATATTCACAGCCCTCGTTTTCTGACTCCCGCGTCCCTGGCGTTGGATAGGTTGCTCAAATTAGGCAACTTCCACCTTCAGCGGGCGTTGGAGAGATCAGGTTCAGCCAGCCCACAATCTTAACTGGGGCTGAAAGAGATCTGATCTTCATCTGCCTCCGGTGGATTTCAAATCGATTTCAAGTCAATCCCACTGGCAGATGCAAACCTTAAACTACACACTGTTTGAAGTCTCAGAGACTGTAAGTGCTGTCTTAAGAGCAATGGAAAACAATTCATGTCGTATCAAAAACCTGGACCAGGGTGGACTGAGTGGACATCAAGCTCTTCAGTCGTATTCTTTGTTCTCTTTTTTCATTCTTTTTTTAACGCCTATTCAACTCTGATCTCTAATTTTACGAGGGGCATTTACCCAGCTGGCTTGGCAGGAGATCAGCTGTTATCAAAATGGATTAACTGTACAAACCAAGGGCCATAACCTCTAATTAGAAAGATAATAAATGAAAGTGCAGACTGATAAGAACGAGGAACACATCAGCAGCGTTGTATGATTCAACAGCTTATAGTCATAACATTTTAATGACACTACAGTAAAGTAAAAAAACACAAAGGCTTCTTTTAAATGCCTCAGTTACATGTCTTGATTACAGTATTGCTATAGTATGTTTTTATTAATAATAACTGTGTAGTATTAATAACATCCTTCAAAGCACATTTATGTGATCTTGGTGAATTCCCTGGTACTGAAAAATGATCTAAAAATTGCTTATTTCAGATAGGTTGCTCAAATCAGCTCAAATCAGCCCCTTTCGGCTATGCCTTCATATTTGTTCCTTCACTGTGATGTGAGAATATAAAATATGAAAATATAAAAATGGTATAGATCCTGCATCAACAGTAACATTTTAATTCCAGGATCCATTGTGAAAATAAACCCAGGACAACCACGGATAGGTGGATAATGACATCATGAACGGTCTCTATAGTGAAGATGGTTTTGGGACAGGGAAATGCATTCTAATTCTTACAGACCGCACATTTAGCTTTACAAGCAACCTAACCATTAAAAAAAAAGTAAACAGAAAATGAAATAACAGTCTCTGACATTTCTAATTGCTGTCGGCACAGTACAGCAGTGCTGGTTTTAAATGGACCCTCAGCTATAAATGATATAATCTGTGGTTTGTCTCTCCTGCCTAGCTGAGTATCAGACAGTCTCAGTCCCCAGGTGTTTCTAATTTCCCTAATGGCTATTTCTCTATTCTCTCAATGTGTTCCTCATTACCTTAATGATGGCGTGGCTAAGTGTGATTAATTAGTGTCGTGGGTGGTGCTTACTGAAGCTATCCAGAGCCAAAGGTCTTCCCCCGTTGCACACTTGAACAGCTGCACCCAGATATCCCTGCGAAGGTAAATTGAACGGTTCTTTGTACTGCATTTATACTGAACCACTGTGATAACTAGAAACTGTGTGTGGCCACAGTTCAGTACACGAAAGCATATTTTCTGTTCAGTGCTGACGAACGGGAGAGCCAACCATGCAAGACTATAGCTGTACTGTGTTAAGTCTGGCCTGATTGGAAGGGAACTGAAAAGCCATGTGAGAATGTGGTCAGGTTAAGGGGGATGGCAGTGGAGGATATAACTCAAGAAGAGTAAGTATCTGTGCACTCTCATCAGCATGATAGCTGTTGGTTTGAGTGAATATTTTGTTTATTTGGTGAATGAGAGTACTCCCCGGAGTTTAGCCACATGTCTGAGTCTGCAGTTACTGCATTTGCTGTTCCCTGCCGCCACTGTTCCACAGTGCTGAAATTAGACATGGTAATTCTGAAGAGTTTAAAGGTAAATGCCTCTATTTGGTTGGCTGTAAATGCATTCAGTACCAAAATGACTTGTAGGCTACACGTGCTATGGAATATTTTTGTTAGGTTCCTGTAATGAGGTGCTAGAGGTTACTACGTTTTCTTCAGCCAATCATCTTTCTGAATTTTTAGACCACTGAAATATATTCTGTAACGCAGTCCCAGCCTGGTTCCTCCCATTTTCAATCCCATCTTGAGAGGGGAGGCTTGGATTCATTGATTTCTTCGTTCAGGTTAATTCACCACACTTGTTGAAAGATAGACACTCGCCATATTCCATCAAGTCGACTTGACATTTAACTACCCAGCCTTGATATTTACAACACACCTGTGCAATTAGGCCTACTGACTCTTGAAGTCAGTAATTAACTCATTGCTCTGGTCGTGTTTTGTGCAAAGTAAAACACTATTTTTTTTTTTTCCTGTAGAAAACCTTGCAGGTATCTCCTGTGTGAAAACTTTCAGGATTGCGAATTTAGCCGAGACAGCAAAGCCGGGATCCTAGATTCTTTTATGTACCACAAATATTTCCTTTTCTTTTCACAAGGGGGAGAAGAAATTAACAGAAAACCTTCTTACTAAGCATTCTATAGATGTAAATAACGAATTCGCCTGACGCACTACAGTGTAATTTTGTTGTTTTATGAGCATCTTAATAAGCACAAGCGGTTTTATTTCTCAAGGTTTCTGACTTGTAAGCAAAGTGTGGAGTAGTGGTTAGGGCTCTGGACTCTTGACCGGAGGGTTGTGGGTTCAATCCCCAGTGGGGGACACTGCTGTTGTACCCTTGAGCAAGGTACTTTACCTAGATTGCTCCAGTAAAAACCCAACTGTATAAATGGGTAATTGTATGTAAAATAATGTGATATCTGTATAATGTGAAATAATGTATAATGTGATATCTTGTAACAATTGTAAGTCGCCCTGGATAAGGGCGTCTGCTAATAAATAAATAATAATAATAATGCAAGCCTGTGCAATGACAGGCTCCATCTGCTTGTCCTTCCTTGACTTGGTTTTAGATTCAGTTAGAGTTTACACATTATGAGATACAACTTTAAGAAAAGTATCCTTTTTAGCATATCTAATGAAGGAAAGCCAACTGGCACAAGTCATAGACTACCAAGATTAGTCATAAGGGGAGGATTGAAAGTGGTCTGCTTTACTTTTTCTTACGTAGACCAGTGCTTATTCTAGTGATTAATCTTACAGGTCATCCCACCGTAGAAGCAAGTTTTATCAGGAGTGCAGTTTCCATGCGTTATGGATCTTCTACTATCGGAGACCCGGTGTACTGTTATTTTCAGGTACGCATTAAAAAGTGGTACTCAGCGCACTGCCAAGAAAGCAGGGAAGCGCCCATTCAGATCTGGTACGTTATGCTGTTTTCGGTCTTTTACATCTTTTTTTTTTAATTTATCATATTTGTCCACCATTAAGAACATAATATGCAGATATTTATCATATGCAATACAACGGGTCTTGTACATTTTTTTTCACTTGTGCAACTTTGCGGCGGACTTCTCATTGTCTTGTTTGTCGTGATTTTTTTTTTTTTTTGAGAAATTGTCTGTTTCCAGTTTAAGTTTGCAAAAAAATAATGTATGATTAACGGTAAACGTACCTCTGTTTGACAATAGGAAAACACCCATCAGATCGCAATTGATCGCACCTGTACCAAAATCTGACAGCGTACAGCTTTCTGACATTATATGGGTCAAGTTTTGGTACGCGTACCACATTCTGCCGATGTACCCCTTTCTGACACTACACCGGTGGTGAGATTCCCAGGTCTGTCTCTCAATGCATGTGTGTAGCCTTGATGCTATCTCTGGTAAATGCTTTGAAGCCTTATTTAGACGCACACATGCTGTGATTATTTTATTTTTCATTTTAGGGATTCAGTTTCTTCATGGTGAGTCATTAAAGTGTGAAAACCAAGTAATAATTTCCTCAGAAGAGAATCCGCCTCTGTCTTTAAAAACTTCCACCTGTTAGAGTTGAATTATTTGGTCATACAGCATGTCCCAAGATCGTAATCGCTTTTATGGGACAGAATGTACAGCTCTCGTTTAGAGAGAAACAGAAAAAAGCTGCTATTTTTGGTATTGACTGGAGAAAAAAAAACATCTTTTCACTGCACTTCAGGGAATTCTCTTGTTTCAAGGGAAGTTATAAAGCATAGTGCTAGCATTTTATTTATTTTTTTACCTCACACAGCAGCATGCAACAACCAGCTTAGCCACATTTCTTATTATTCAGAAACAAGGTCCCTTTAAAATAGATGAACGCCAATATAAGTAATCTCATATGTTTACTTTATTGCCAGAGTGTATTTATTCAACTAGCTTAGAGCCTCTGGCCAGGCAGAATTACACAGAGAACCTTCACAGAATCTTCTTGAGCGCCAAGTCGTACCAGCAACTTGTGTTGACTTTCACTGGAAACCGACTGCCATTTACATGACGAATCAGTCTTTTTTTAAATGCATGCTTCAAAGTGAACTAGGATCTAATCCTAGCTAAGTGCATTCTGCAGGTGGTAATGTCAGGGTCCCCTTTTCATATACCAGCCTGTCCCATTCTGTTCTCAGTGTAGAAGGTGTTGCTTCTTGCTGTTGCTGGCACTGCAGTCGAAACTTCCTTTTATTTTACATACAGTAACTTTTAAACCACATCGAGTGACACTTTATCATTTTTTTTTTCCTGTTTTCTCCGGTTATTTTTCAGGAGCACGCAAAATACCGCAATACAGCACTCGCCCTTCAGAGCAACCAATGGATTCTGAAGCCACTGTTGATTGTTTTGCAAAATAGCATGACATGAGGAAATTAAAACAGTACTTTAATGCTGACTATTAACAGGTTTAATGACATTTCAGTGAAGTCAGCTCTAAACGAACACTCCACAAGGTGAGTGGTTCATCGCAGTACTTTGTGCACTCCTAAAAACAATTAAAACAAAGAACCCTGCTGATACCAGTACTATAACAATCCACCCACGACGCTGAAAACACGCCTCTGAAAGCAGCTCCAGGACTTGTATAGTTAAACACTGAACTCAAAGCAGTGCATCTGTGTCTGGTCCAAAAGCAAAGATCCTTAACACCTTCCTCTTCCAAGAAATATCACTCTCTGCGTAAGCGACTGAGGGCCAGACATGTCTTGCATTTGTACTTGTATACATGATGTAGGGATGGATAGCTTGAAAGAAAGAAATTGTAAACTGTTATGTTTTGCTGTAATGGTGCTTCATCACTCAATGCCAGCGGTGATGTATTTCCGTTAGAATGCCTAAGCTTGATGCCTCACTTTACTGTGCTCTCAGTTGGGGATCAAACACTCCATGTATACTGTGTATTTCAAGCCTTGTAAAATCTCCGGCACTAAAGCACTGAGCTGCATACTTATCGCTTCATCTGTTCTGCTCCTCTACTTAACCCTCTTAAACATGGTTTGCAAAAGGTTCAGGTGGTAGTGAGGTGGTGCAGTGATTTACTTCACCAGGCAAGTCACAATTAAACTAAGTGCGGAGGCCCCACACTTATCGCAAAACCACCACGCAATTCAACTGAATGGCAATACAATTTACATTTTAATTAAAAAGTACCAAATAACACTGTGATGAAGAAAATGTAAGTCTTTAAAATTGCAAGCAGTGTTACGTTTTGAAATGAATATGTACAGTTGAACCTGTGTCTTATGATATAAGATTGATGTCTAGTTTTAAGCACCCAGCAACTAATGTATTGCTCACAGTGACTGGAGTAAAACAGAAATCCATCAGAAAAGGCACTATATTTACCAGCACCTGCATGAGCTGCCTGTGTTCTGCAATCCATCAGTTTAGTTTGTGCATCTTCTGGATTTACTAGAATCTGGTCTTCTTGGCACTTTGGCTAATGCAATTTTTATTTATTATTTTTCTTTTTCTCTTATTTTAGGTGAGCGGAGGGAGTCTTAAACATTAAAATGTGTCTGAAAAGAACAAGATTCTGCAATGAAAAAGTGCAGACTGTAAAGAGTAACGGTGCCCAATAAATCTTTTGACAATTCAGCAAGATAGATTTCTGGAGACACCTTGGTACGAACTGCTTTGGCAGAAGGAAAAACAATTTAAGCAGTTTTGCAACCTCAAATGCTTTAAAGTGGTAATGAAACCATGTGTTCATCTATCGTCCATCTGTTTGTCTGTGTTCTGTGGTTAATGTCCATTCATAGTCTGTATATCAAGTACCAGGTTCACTTTGTGCTTGAAATGATTGAGTATTGTATAGACGTATCGGGATTCAGAAGGCCCAAAGCACGGCTTGGCAGCTTCTAGAGCCAGAATGATGGTATTATGGTATGAAAACATTCTCATTTCATTTTTTTTTTTTTTAGCTTGTTAGCAAAATACAAACTGCGATTGGTCATTTAATCTTTTTCATGCATCATATAGAAAGCAGACCATTTGAAAAGGCGGTAGTGTGTCGAAGCGTGACCTGTGACTATATCGCAGTGGTCGCCTCTCTTGGCTCCTGACACTAGGCAACCTGTCCGAGGACCCTCACCCTGCTTCCCACCACCCCCTTTTGTTGTACACTAGCTCATACTGTCACAAGGGCCTTTGTAAAGAATAGTAGAAACGTGCAACAGAAGATTTGATGTTCAGTTCCAGCCCCGTCCAGTGAACTTTGACCAAAGTGTTCTTCTGTTTTACTAGCAATATGCTGCTGTGCTCTTGGTGGTACCCGTGCTTGCTAATAATTATAGTCTATTTGGCTGATATAGTCTATGTTACCCTTATAAAAGTCTACCATGGTGTTTGTGCAGTTTTCCCATGGCTTTCTATACCATAGTTAACCGTATTTATTCATGTGTTTTACTATACCTTGCTGTTCCTTACAATGCTTGCCTATGGGCAAGCAGGGCAGCAGTGTGGAGTAGTGGTTAGGTCTCTGGACTCTTGACCGGAGGGTTGTGGGTTCAATCCCCAGTGGGGGACACTGCTGTTGTACCCTTGAGCAAGGTACTTTACCTAGATTGCTCCAGTAAAAACCCAACTGTATAAATGGGTAATTGTATGTAAAAATAATGTGATATCTGTATAATGTGAAATAATGTATAATGTGATATCTTGTAACAATTGTAAGTCGCCCTAGATAAGGGCGTCTGCTAAGAAATAAATAATAATAATAATAATAATATGCATTACCATGCTTTCGCTGTTCTACACGTTGCTGTGATTTTACTATGGGAACTCTGTGTAAGGCTACATACAGTACAGTATGTCTATGGCAGGCAACTAGCACTGAGGAGCAGCTTCTAAAGGTAAAGCATCTTGACACAGGCTTGAGTTGCAATGGCTCTGGATATTTAAACCCCATATAAAGAGCAGGAGACAGTCACTTACTCTTACATCTCATTGTGAAAACAGCACGTACGGATCTTTGAAAAATAGTTGCTTATTTTTATTTTTTTTTACATGCTTTAATGTGTACGTAAAAAATATCTAAGCCGTACAATAAAGCCAAACACTCGCACAGAATGCCAGTAAGATGTAACTTGTGCCCAGAGCAACTGATTTATATCTCTCGCTATAAGCATGTGCCAAATCCACGCTCACAACCTGGCAAGCACTCCCTTTCTTATTCCTCCAGATCTTTGCCTTATAAGGGCCTCCGTTGTTGTACTGATGTGTTTTATAAGCTTGCATTGGCTGTTTGTTCGTTTTAAAGCTTGTTCTTCTCAATATCAAGTTTTACAATCTTAATCCTTCATTAATAATAGAGGCTTGGATTTAGTGTTAATTTTGGGAGCTAAAAAGAGATTAATCAGGGAAAAAAAAAAAGATAGTCCAAAGAAAGTAGTAATATTAATAATAATAATGCAAACATTTTTTAAATGCTATTTCTCCACTTAATAAAGATACTTGGATTATACTATTGCTGTTTTAAAGTACTTTCTTTTATATATATTTGATTTATTCATTTTTTTAAATCACATGGACTTAACATTAACACATTAATTATGGATAGTGAAATGTACTGTAACTGTCACAATGCTTTTGATGGTACATTATACTTGCAAGATTGGTAACTGGAGGAAATAACCTTTTTTTTTACGATTATTATAGTATCCTCACATTAGCAAATAATCCAATACAAACCCCACAATAAAGGGGTGTTCCATAAAATGCATTGTGCTCCTTAGAGGTCATTTGTACGAGGATACTTCTTGTCCTTTACAAATCACGTTGCATTTCCAAATGTGATTGTTTTCATAGAAATGCGAAAACTTGCTCACACAACTACAATTGCTAGATGAAAAACAAAACAAAACGCCTCATTTGTGCATGTAGCATTTATTACAGAACCGAACGCTTGACAAAAAAACCATTATGGCGTTTAAGGTCATTACTCTCATTACAACCCCTTGCCAGAGGAGTATTCTGAAGCATAAACATCCAAATTACAAAATCAATGTAAGGAAAGCCAGTTATCTTGCAGCTCCATCGAGCATTCCATCCTCTGCAGTGGTTTACTTTATTTAAATGGGATAAGGATTGCTGTGACATAATTGTAAACAGACGGGGTTATAGAAAGAAAACACATTTAAACGATTTGGCAAGGACTTTTTAAAATGATGAGACGCGGACAAGTCAGATCGTACTTCCCAGAAAAGGGGTTTTGTTTCACCTGAAAATAATGTTCACTTTCTGGAGTCAAACAAACAAAAGGTGGTGGGGGTGGGTTTGTAGGCTGCTTTTAATCTTTTTGCTTTTCATTATTCTAGAAAGCAGCAATGGTATCCAAGATATGCTTCTGTTTTAGAAGAATGCTCTTTATAGTCTGGTCACAGCTGATCAAAGATTTTTTAATAGGATCACAGTTAATCCCCAGTGCACAAAACTATATGGCCGGTAACGTCAAGCTTTAAGTGTTGTGTCTTCTGTACGTTGCATTCCTGTCCAGTTCGCGTAACAGGCAGTGCTGTGTGATGGAGTCTGACCCTGTCGACGAGAGATGACACAAAAAGCTTGATAACTGCTCCTGCAAGCGAGCCTGACTCTTGTGTGGTTAGCAAGCTCCCCTCTATCGCATGCTGTATACCGCTAAGTGCAATTATTAACGGATTGCTAACCAATGTTTTAAAATCAGTTTGCTTTTTGCAGTTCGTAGCATCATCACTGATTACATCTCTGGCTTGATTCTACTGCTTTAACTGGGGAAATATATGATCTGGACACCTGGCCTTATTGCAGCTGACCCCTGGGGTTAAAATTTGCATAATTGTACATAGCAGATACACCATGGATGTTCAAAAAGTATAGTAGTTATTCCATTAATGAGAATGGGTGAATAATCAAATATGGCCAGGTTGTTTACAGCTATCCTCATGAGTGAAATAATGATCATGATATTGCAATGTCTGGAAAAGATACATTAAACAGCTAATTTGCTGTGTTCAAGGTTTTTGAAAGTAATGCTATATAGCATTTGTTTTTTTCTTTTGAGGAATTCTGTGTGAGCTTGCTCCCCAGATTTCCTGGGAACTGGAAACCTGGGATAATAATATGGAAAACCAGTGAGCAAAGACATTCTTTGCATGCACCCGCTGGGTCTCCTGTAGGTCCTGTAATGATAATGTAATACAACCTTCAGTAGTTTGCCATGTCAAAAATGGAGGGTTTTCACATTCCTCAACTCTGTGCCAAAATTTAATAATATGTGTGCTAAATCTGTATGATGACTGTCTTAATCATTTAGCATCAATTGTTTGTTTTAACAATTGGTTTAGCATAGACCACAGATGTTTTCTGTTGCAGACAGTCATCTCGCTTGAGTGGATTCTTATTAAGTGATGAGTAAAGCTGTTGGACCCTGTGTATCATCCATCACAGAGTACAGCAATGCCCTTGAGCAGAGATCAGGAATCTTAAATTGTAAGCTTTCTGCACTTAATACCTTCCAACACAGACAGACGTACAGTAAACACAAGCATGAAACATATCCAGTGTTGTTTCTTCTTCTTCTTCTTCCTTTAGAGCCATCTTCACTCAATATTGGAGCATGTCTTCATGTATCAGTTTATTACTGCTGCTGACAAATCACTGCAACTGATGCGTTCTGTCATTATTTGTACAATACTAGATGCAATAGGCTTTGCAAGATATTTTACAGATGTGGCTTGGTTATATGTCAAAATGGTGGTTAAGGGGTTGACTTTCGTAGCAGAAGTCAAGATGCTTGTTCAGTTATTGTGGTCATACCAGATTCCACATGGATTATAAGATTTTTTGACATTCAAAATACACGTGAGGGGGAATGGAATATTCTATAAAGTTTAGCTTGAAAGAAAATGCTTTTAAAATACAAAACATTCACCTACAAATTGTGGATTCCAACATAAATCTAGAAACAACAAACAAACTCAATACATTAAGAATGTCAAAACATGATGTCCAGTTAAGATTGTGTAGATCACCCCATTCTCTAATGATGCTATTAGGCTGCCTGCAATGATTGTCTGCCACATCTGTCAGAGCTCAACAAAAACCATTTTCATTACACAATAAAATCCTCTACCAACTATTTCTTGGCCCTAATAATCATTTTTCACCAGTTCTAGGGTTGCAACAAAATAGTGCAGGCAGATAATAGTACAAGATGGAAATCATCAAGCACACGTTGGTTTTCCATTTGATATAACACAGGATTTTAAAGCCCTTCTCGTGGCTGCCAAGAGATTATGGCTATTTCGATTTTAATTTCTCAGCTGTACTTTTTTTTTTACAGGAAATTGTCTGATTCAGCAGTCTGGCCTATTAAAGATTTAGTAGAATGGTTAGTGGTTATGTCTTTGAAATATAGGCTGTACAGGACTGTGGTATGAAAGGACTGTTGTCAGTGAGGAGCAAAAGTAGAAGTAGTGTTGCTATTCTAATGAGAATCCAATACTATTACTGTACATAACACAAAATGAACCACTCGGTATACCGCAGCAAAAACAATTCTGGAGCAACAATTCAAATAAATGAAACCAAGCAAAAGCACAGTACATCCTTGAAACTACATTTTGCTACCATATGAACAATAAATGAGTACCAATAACTAAGCGCACAGTAGTTTCTCGACCGCAGTGTGTTCCTGTTTATGAGCTCATGAGTAATTTATTGTTTCATGACTGTCATTATTCTGCAACTCCAGTGTTGCTGTCAGAGTTGAGCCTGCTGGCATGCAAAAACGCCATTTAACAAATCGCTGTGGTGAAGCGCCGTGCCGATGCCCCCGAGTTACACAAACTGACATTGCGCGGTGGTTTCTTTTCAATAATGTGACCGCGCTGTAAACGGTCATTTGCACTGGAGTTTAAAACTAAAAGCGAGCGTATTCCAATACCAAGCCAGTCTCCTCTTTATACCCAGGAGCTTGACAAGAGCCAGCCCTGCAGGTGTCCGCTCAAGCTCACTCGGAGCCTGGTCAAGAGCACCAGGGCCAGTAGGGACACACACCATGGACGCCAAGGATGCGTGTTATCACTCTCCTGTGTGCATGTCTCCTATACAGCACACAGATGTGCCTTTACCACGTGAGCTGCTGGGGGACCCATCTCCGAAATCCCATTAGTGATATGAGTAGGTGGGCATTTCTACTATTAATCTACAATAACTATCAATCTATGAAAGCAATGCAGAACACTGTTAGTTAATGCAATTTTATCTGCCATAATCTTGTCAGTGAAGGAGCTGTTATTTTCCAAGAGGAAACTGAAACCCATCAGCATTAAAAATCCCCAGCTGTTTGTTAAAGAGGACCTGTGGTAATGACTGAAGAGCTGATTTGAATAAGTATCTACTTTACTGTACTCTCCTTTAGTATTAGACCAGCAAGCTACACAGTGAGAGGAAGAAAAAAAAGTGCCAAATAAACTGAAAGGAAAGAAACCTTTAAAAGGTAATAAAGAAGGCGAAATACTCTCCAACCGACAGGACAAAAGAATTCAATCGATTCTACCAGTTAGCAATTTAAGCCCTGATTCACTATTTGTTAAATACCTTCCTGAAATGGGATACAAAGAGTGTTTCAGATTGACTTTATTCTCAAATGTATATCTGATAGTCTAATGCCATCATATGCAAAGGTATTCTGCTATGTTTTAAAATCTAAAAAGGAGTTGACAGAGTTAACCTTAGCCAATACTTTAAACTCGGCACAGAAACCAGGACGAGAGGACATTGGAATGAAATGGGGACAGACTTGGGACAGTGGTGAGGGAATGGGTTGGGTTACCTAGCCTCATTGGGCCTGAATCACTGAGACCCTTTAAGACCAGAATTTTTGGATTAAGAAATTGCATCTGATCATTTCATGACCTACAGTAGCTGTCTGGATAAATTTGCCATGGCAACCGTATCAGCCTGGCAGCAGAAGTTCATTTGGAGCCAATGATTGTTAGAGCAAAAAGAAAGCACTGTTTTGTTTTTTTTCTTCAAACCCTTTAAAAGTTTCTCTTCCCCTAGTTTACACGGTACTTAACCCAGTTCAGATCTTAGTGTGTGTTTGGCATCTGCTTTAAGTTAATTAGTAGCTGGATAACCTTAAAATCACGACCCCCAACTGCAAACCGGGTTCCCCATTGTCTGGATTCATGATTGACGTCATTGGTGAGATGCTTGTATCCTTGGTACCATGTGAACTGTATTTTAAACAGTAGCTTAATGAAAGGTTGCCCTGCTAAAACAGCAGGAAACCAGTTTTTTCTCTAATTAAAGCCTCTGGATTGTACTGCATGTTAAAGGGCAGGGTTGACAGGATTACTAACACATTGTGGAGTAGCAGTGTGGAGTAGTGGTTAGGGCTCTGGGCTTTTGACCGGAGGGTCGTGGGTTCAATCCCAAGTTGGGGACGCTGCTGCTGTACCCTTGAGCAAGGTACTTTACCTAGATTGCTCCAGTAAAAACCCAACTGTATAAATGGGTAATAGTATGTAAAATATAATGTGATATATGAAATAATGTATAATGTGATATCTTGCAACAATTGTAAGTCGCCCTGGATAAGGGCGTCTCCTAAGAAATAAATAAAATAACATTGTTTTACAGCTGCATCTGTTGTAATATTCCTTTCATGCTTATATGTCATCATGATGTCGGAGAATGACGGCCACGCCACAGAGAAATATTCATGCTAATGTCTTATATGACATCATAGAATGACGGCCACGCCACATAGAGAAATATTCATGCTAATGTCTTATATGACATCATAGAATGACGGCCACGCCACATAGAGAAATATTCATGCTAATGTCTTATATGATGTCGGAGAATGACGAACACGCCGTATAGAGGAATATTCATGCTAATGTCTTATATGACATCATAGAATGACGGCCACGCCACATAGAGAAATATTCATGCTAATGTCTTATATGATGTCGGAGAATGACGACCACGCCGTATAGAGGAATATTCATGCTAATGTCTTGTATGTCATCATGACGTCAGAGAATGACGGCCATGCCACAATATTCAGCTGCTGGACAAAAAATAAAAGGTGGTGAAGCCAATACCGTTAAGTGACTGAGGTAGGTGATAGTGAGAATACAGCACAGTAAAAACTCACTATGGTATGGGTGATGTCATGAACTGGGTTTCTCTGTAGTGTGTCGTAGAATACAGCAGGTGAAACGTGCCCTCTGATTGGCAGAGAGATCCTCGACAGAATCTGTAATATATAACTGCAGCATCTCTCTGCTGATCAGCACAAGCAGTAAAAGCAGAGGCTTGCGAGCAAACTTGGCACCCTGTTTTATAACATCATGATCAAGTGTAAATCTTGTATCTCCTACATTTAATAATGGAAGACATTGTTTTAGGGCATGGTGAGCCAAAGCAAGCTCCCAGGACTCTTTCCTTTGGCATGTGCCTGCAATATAATTGAGTGGTGAAGGAGGCCTTTGTGATCACTGTTGTAGGAACACACTGGATGGGTCAAGCTGCAGTTATTCTGCAGTGCTTGGATGGAATAACATATTCTCTTATTTTCTCTTTTTCCCCCAATATTGTTATTTACTTAACAGCCTTTAGAAATGTATCCAGCACAAAACATGACAGAATATCTGGTCCACATCCTAGTGTCGGTTTGCAAAGTCGTCGGTCTTGGATTCTATAGAGAAGGTTGCATTGGCTCTGGCGTTCCCGCAGGCTGTACAGTGTAAAGACACTGGCCCTCTAGGGGGCGCTAGCCAGCCGACATCTGCTCTCAAGCACTTGGGTGTAAAGAGGCAATTGGCATGGTGGGACCTTTAGTTCTCCTGAGCAGTTGTAGGAAATTGCTGCAATGAGGGTCTGTAATTGGATATTGTAAACTGGGGAGAAAACAAACTACATTTAAAAAAAAAAAATTGCTTCCTGCTTGAAAAAGCGCTCAAGTCTGCACCGCTAGTGCAAATCATGGAGTGGCATTTCAGCTTTCTGTTGGCAATATTTTGACATTTCTAAGAACTTCAAGGACAGCTTGTATTCTCATTAATAAAGTATTGTTCTGCCACCAGATGTGGAATGTGGGTTATGCAGCACTGTGTTCACAGGAGCTATTCTGTTTTTCAAAGTAATAAAGGCCGTAGACATTGCAGAGCTGCGAGTCCCAATGTTACAACCTATCCAGATTCTACGTTATGAGCTGGAAATCAGTGATTGTCCCTGAATGAACCAAACACCAGGGGTATGCAAGGAGCCTGAACACCAAAATACAGAGTTTTTGTAATGGATTTAATGGGGAATAGTGTCAACAACACAGAATACAAGTTTCAGTGTTCTCAATCAGCAGATGCAAATGACTGCAGCGGGATAGCCTACTTATTCTCAAAGTGTTTTTCTTTAAACAAGTTATTTACGCTTTTCAAACTTTAAGTAAGTGAATACACCTCTGCTTAAATAGCGGTAAATCAGTTTCTATTTAGAAATGTCTACCTTGCACCACTGAAGCTTCAGTGTGAAAACTGTATAATTGAAACCTGTAGTCCAGATTTGGCAGACTGAGAGCTCTGACACATGGTTACCATATGAATGTGCTGAACAGACATTCAGTGCAATCATTTAAAAAACCCTGCAAGATAACATTTATAAACTATGGAGAGGTATATTTATAGATCGGAATTTTGTGAAGCAACAAAGATGTCAAAGGGAGTTCTGTGACAAAGTATTTGCAATATATACTAGACACACATCTACACATAATAATATGCTTAAATTGTTTTTTTAATACAGCCTTGGTAGCCCTTACTTCATAGTTCATTTACCATGAAGATTGTGCGTTTACCCTGTGGTTATAGTATGCATTTATCATGGTTTGCCATGTGTTTTTTAAAAAATATGCTTTAATGCATTTTGCTTGGCTTTTATAATGGGAAACTTTAAGGGAAACAAAACCACAAAATGACAGCAGTGCATCGAGATGTTCAGATGATATTGCAATAGATTTTGCTACGGTGACTACAAACACAATAGGATATTACACATGTAAGAAAGCAAACTTCATGAAAATGCAGGTTATTTAAAGCACCCCTTTATTGTGTGATATTAGAAGAAAACAGAAGCCTTTAAGCCATCCTCTTTATTGTGCAATCAATAGATATGTGAGCTAGGATTCCAGATGGTGACCGAGTCTTGAAACTCCTTATTTTCATAGAGAATTGTAGGATTAAACAAAGTGTTTCAATCAGCAGGTTCATGCATCGTGCCCTGGAATTGCTGGAGTTGGAAATGTGTACGTTATCCACTGTACAGAATGATCTGCTGAGAAAAATACTTTATTTTCCTGCTGCTGCTGCTGCAGTGCAATTGTGAATGACAGGACTAGGTCAGGCAGATGTGGATCAACAAAAGTTTTATTTTATCACCACCAAATTATTAAAGGCTTGCCTTGTCTCAACACTTGAGGACAGATAATCCCCCAAACTGTTTAGAAATCTTGACGGACTCTGTGACCCATGTCTCTAAAAAAAATAACAACTCATTGGCAAGACCATGGCAAGATTTTATAAAAAAATAAATAAAATAAAGGACAGTATGGAATATGCTAGGATTGCTAGATTTGTAACAAACTGGAGAGAGGTGAAATGATGAATAAATGCTTGGATATTTCTTCCAAGAATGGCTAATTCTTACAACAATATTGGGATCTGATTCCTGGCAGTATCCTTCCCTTCAAGGCGGAATTGTTTATTGCAGTTGCCAGGGGAACCGTCTTTGTCTTTCTGCTTGCACATTTTGGAACCGAACATCGAATCACTCAAGTTTTGATTTTATCTCTGACGTTAATCTTTACAGATGGTGGAGGATTATATATCCCTGGGTCAGTGTCTTTCATAAAAACAGATTTACTAACTGGATGATGACAGTCGTATATCTGTCTGACACCTAGTTGAATCTATAGGCTCTATTGTTGGACTAATGCAATCCTGAACAATTCACTCATTCGAATGCATCTGGGAAACATGTATTTTCATTTAGAAAAATGAAATCTGCAATCACACTAAATGAAGTTCTATGCTTGCATGCCTTACTTTTATTGTTTTACTTGAAGGTCAAAGCAAAAGATGTCAGTCATCAGGGAAAGCAGCTGGTTGGGTAATGACTGGGAATAAGGTGTTTGGGGAGTGAGGATCATTTTACTCTCAAGGTGAAATGGTCTCCGATGTATAAATCTTCCTGAAAGTAAGGCATGCTACAGTGCTTGGGACTAAGAAGAATTGGGTGAAGTCTTGAGTGGTCTTTGAAATCTTCAAAGGAGTTGACAAAGTTAGCCCTAACCAATAAGTGCAGCTCAGACACCAGGACCAGAGGACCCAGCTGGGGATTAAATGGAGATCGAACAGAAGGATAGAGACACTTCCTCACAGGTGGCATCATTTTTACTGTTTGCTAACAAAAGTGGTTCATTTTGTGTTAATAGTTTATTTATAAACTAATTAAAAAATTAAGGAAAAATAAAGCCTTTTGTCATTGCTAAACATTACTACAGTAACATCTTAAAAAGAGTTGTTATCCCAAATTCAGCCCCTTTTCAGTGATATGATTGACTGGAATCCCAAAGTAAGGATCTGATGTTTGCTTTACAGTTTTAGATGGCTTTTTTTTAATTGTTTAAATAACTACTAACCATTATCCAAAATTGTACAACGTTTGTTAATGTGTTAATAAGCTTGTTGTTAACAGTTAATTAACTAGCCTCCCTTAAAGAAAAGCATGACCAAATTAGTCATTAAAATGGATCCATCTATTATTCAAAGGCATCCCAGTACTGTATTCACAAATCAAGGAATGCTCCTACATTTCATAATTGCATCAGAACAGAGCTATTCTATGACGGTGCTTTACTGTAAACTTGAATTTCTGGCAATGGTGAGCTGAAATAATTTGATGCCTTTTTTAAAAAAAAAATTATTTCAGATTTTTTTTTGTCAAATGCCAGAAGCCATTTCTCATCCAAAGTCTCGTTTTTTACATGCCTGTGACAGCCGTTCCTGTCTGTTCCCCTTGTCTGCCTTCAAAACACTGGTTAACAGGTAAACAAAGCAAAACAAAGAGACTCTAAATGATTAGTAACATATTTATCAACAACTCCTCTGGCGCTGAACGCAGCAGCGGGTAGGAAAGACACCAACTCAAATTCCATCACTTCTGACGAGACTTTCCATTCTTTCGAGGCAGCCTGTTTTCATTACAATTCTTGGGAGCTATGGAAAATTGAGTAGGATGTTGATGACAGTGGAAAGCCCATGACACCAGTGACATTTTCCAGCATATTTGATGTCAGCTAGTAGATTAATTCAGAAGGGGCTTGTAAAGTTGAGCTTGGCAGTGTGTGTAGTTCTGGAATCTTAATGAAAACAGCTTTTTCTCAAAATTCTGCTGAAAACACATGCTGCCAAGCAGCAACATAGTGCAAATACTCTTGTGTGTCTAGAACTACCATTGAGTAGAACTTTATCTATACCGTTACCATACATCCCATCAAATAAGGACCTATTCTGAAGTGCTGGTTTATACATCCCGGTGAGTCTTGGACTTGGACTACCTAATGTTACTCTAGATACGGTGGTGGAAGACCAGTGCTAATCAGAGTCTGCAAGACTTCTAGGTGAAGTTTCTGAAAAAAAATAAAAATCACTTTAGGTTAAAAACAAGAATTAGAAGTAGTATATTGAATTTAAATGTTGTACATGCATACAAAATACATCCGAAAAAGAAGCTTGTAATTCAGTACTGAAAATACAAAAACATTATTTCATGCATTTAGAAGAACATAATTACATAAGAAAGTTTACAAACGAGAGGAGGCCATTCGGCCCATCTTGCTCGTTTGGTTGTTAGTAGCTTATTGATCCCAGAATCTCATCAAGCAGCTTCTTGAAGGATCTCAGGGTGTCAGCTTCAACAACATTACTGGGGTGTTGGTTCCAGACCCTCACGATTCTCTGTGTAAAAAAAAAAAAAAAGTGCCTCCTATTTTCTGTTCTGAATGCCCCTTTATCTAATTTCCATTTGTGACCCCTGGTCCTTGTTTCTTTTTTCAGGTCGAAAAAGTCCCCTGGGTTGACATTGTCAATACCTTTTAGAATTTTGAATGCTGCAACTTTATTAGTAAGGGTGCTGATTACATTTAAAAATAGCATTCGGGATTTTAAATTGGGTGAAATTCGGTTCCAATTTAGCTTGCTCTTAATAAGTAAAACAACATATTACATTTAACCCTGAAATCAGTACCCCCTTTGTTTTGAGGAAAAGTGTTTCTGAAAGTACTATGCATCAACTCCACCATTTTAACAGTAGCAAACAGATAAAAAGGACTTTTAATTTGGAAAAAAAAAATGTGCTCAATGATTTTTAAAATGCAAAACAATTTGCTTTCTATGAAAAAAGGAAGAATTTACAAGCAGATTTAGGGCGATGATAATATACCCCATTAAACTTGATGTTCCCTGACTGCAGCGTGGCTCTGTCTGGTATGGAACTTCTGTTGTGTAACATTTTTGTTAGAGATTATGAAAACTCTGGAAAACCGTTATTGAAATTTCCATGAAATCACGTCTCTTGCGGTCGGGCAATTTTAGATATGAGTAAAACAGTCCTTTTCATCGGAAAGGAGGAAAATGTAATCAGTTTGTTTTGGACAAAATGGAAATTTTAAACTGCTGTTTTTCATAAGTTTTTGAACTGTGTCGTTTTCAAATCTAGGCATGAATTCAGTCTAAATAGCAGTACCTTAGCCATTATAAAGTATAGCTATTGGGCTACCATAAAATTTCATTTAATGCAGGCCCTAGTCCAATCATATTCCAAGAAATGGTATAAAAATGCTATGCTGTAGTTGCTTTGTTCATCAATACTTGTGCTCTGTTGAAGTAGGCATTGTTTTTCAAACCTGGCATGTTTCGATAAGGCAGCTCTATAAGCAACAAGTAGCCAACATGTTTTGGATAATGCCTTTGTGTCTTAACAGCATGTGTGTGACTCATCATTGCTAGTTGATACAACTTGTTTTATTTTTTCAACTGCAAAGACTAAAAAAAAATTTAGAATGAGTGACTAACACAACCTTTATTAAAAAAAAAAATCGTTGAATTTTTGGGAAGAAGAGGTGTAATGTCTGCACAAAATCAGACAATAACCCTTTCCAAAAAGATTTGCAATGTACAACTGGGACACCTTTTTAGTCCAAGTGTTTGACCTTGTAATAAAGTGACCCCAGTGTTGCTAACAATAACAGCACAGAGGATTTGTAACACATATTGCCTAATAGAATGGAATGCTAAGGAAACTTCACCCGGGGCATTCTAAATATTACAACTGGAATATTAAATAATGCATTGCAACTTGTTTCATACCCCTTTAGTGGAAATAAGGGCATTTTTAAAGTCTTGGTTCTGAAGCACCACTATTGTATAATAAAAACTGTGTATCAGTCAGTTCAGTTTTCACAAAACCTATACGGATTTTAGATTTATTAAAATGTCATAAAGCACAAGGACAGACGTTGAGGGAGCGCTACCCCATTTTCACAATTTGACACGCCAGTGTACAGAACATGCATCCACTTTCCATATTTGAAGTTTTACAACCTGTTAATCTCGTCTGAATTCCCCAAGAACACCATTGCAATCCGAAGGATATGTACAGCGGGTATGCGCCTCCTTGCTTTGGAGTTTTCCATATATAGTGCTTTTCCTTGGAGGCGAGTGGAACAGCTGTAATGTGGATCGAGCTGCTTTCATTTACCAGGACTCCTTTTCTGCATGTCAGCGCGTGTCTGGTGTATGTCACAATGTTATAATAACTACCCATCATAGTGCCTTAATTTTAATGATTATCAAGGAACATTGTGTCTTACAGAGTTAAATGAAAGCTGGAAGACTTAAACAGGGTGAAAACCACACAAGGCAATTGTAAATCAGAGGGAGGCATGCTTTATTAAAATTATATATATAATATAAAATTCTGTACTGGTTTAAATCACTGCCCTCACTAAGTCCAATCATATGTCCTTTCCCCCTATAAACGATCCTTTATTTTAGCAACACTGTCCCAAACCTTGTTGGAGCGTAGTCAATAATATTCAAATACCAGACGAACTGATGAGTGCTGTGGGATGACACAAACCATAAGTCCTGGTACGCAAGTAAACACATGAAAAATAACCCAGTAGCACTATTATAACATTTTGGCAAAGAGAAAAGATAGAGAATGCGAGACGCAGAAGCACAACCTCTTCATTATTTTGTGTGTCAGATCTGGTAAGTTTGTTTGCCGTTGGTCTTAATGAAGGCCATTTTGTTCACTGGTTTGATGTTTTGAGTGGAGTTAGGGCTCTGCTAGGGCATGGAAATGCTGCAACCTAATTGGTCGAAACACTTTCAGGGTTAGTCCTGTCCGAAAATCTTTGTGTATATCTCTTAGATTCCCGTCCGTTAGCTCAGCAGCGATGATTGATTGGGCCCTTCAGCTAATTTCCTTATATTTCTTAATGAAAGTGAACAAGCTTTTTTACAACCACAAGGTGGATGTTCCCAGCCGGGAGACACCGTGGTAGCGGCTAACTGGACTGCAGCTCAGTGACTGTGCTAGTTTAAGACGAAGGTAAGGTGAATGATGAAAACCGACTCTAATAAGTCGGATTCTCTCTGTTGTACAATTGGAATGTGATTCCTGCTCCAAATAGCTTCCCTCTGGAAATGAGTTGCCGTTGCTACACAGTAGAATGCGACATCGTGAACGTCTGCTTGGCTTGTTTGTCAGCTAAAAGTCTGCCAAGCGCTCTCTCCTACACAACCTTTAGGGACCCTCTCCATCCTCCGTGTTTCTTGGCACACATACGTAATTTATTGTAACTTTCCTCCTCCGCATTTTCTCTGCTTTCCAGTCCAAAACAACTTTTTCCAAAGGCTTTTTCCTACATATGCGTTCAACTCTGTCGTGTGATTTTATTTACTCCCCGCGGCGATGGTTTCATGGCAACACATACACTACAGACCACTTACTGAAGCCATTGCAGATACAAGTTGCTTCTGAATACAATAAAACCTGTATTTTAATGATCACCTGAATCAAGCTCTCCAATTAACTACGACAACTTTAAAAATCAGCCCTGTAAAAGGTTCAATAGTAAAAGCATAGCAAAGTGGAATAAAACCATTGTAAAGCCCAGAGAGGAATGGTAAAGTATATACAAACGAACACTGTGGCAAACAATGGTGAACTATGATAAAATGCATAGTATAACCATGAGAAAAGCATGGAGGAAGCTGCAAATTTAGCATGGTAAGGCTGTCCTCCTTGAAGTTTGAAACCATTCCATAGAGAACACGTTATAATACCTGTTTGATGCCTTGAAACAACCCTCTGAGAACAATTAACCAACCACAACATTGCCTGCAAATGCAGCAGAGCCTTGTAAGCCTGATGGAGAGTCACGGTGTTATTGTAGTGTAGATTTGAAACCAGATGGTAACATGCCTTCAGTGAACTGTTCATATCAGAAACATGCTATTTATATTAAAGAACTTGGAGCTTTGTCAGAGTGCTGACAGACCAAGATCATTCTGATATCAAATAGCAGCTGTTTGTTTGTTTGTTTGTTTGTTTTTAAACACCGGTACACAAAAAGACTGCATAACATGAATCAGTCGTTCACGCAACGTACCGCACGTTTTCATAACATTTCATTTCTGTCCCTGATTGTGTGCGGAAACCCAGACTAAGAAAGCATTGACTGTCTGATTGCTACACAACAATCGAAAGGCCGCTTTTTCACGATTTCCTTTAAAAGGAGAAAAACGTTACAAGATGAGAAACACACAACTTGTGAGTTCTCAAGAGACCTTGAGGTATATCACTTTGTATTTTTTTTTTTTTTTAATTAACAGGTTAGCTTGAATTTCACATTTTGGTCGTGCACACACATAAGGAGGCATTAGTCCTGGTATCTGAGGTACTTTATGAAGAATGTTCATAATAAGCCACCCAGGACAAGCTCAACAAAGGTTACAAAGACTGGAGCACAAGCCTAGAACCCGACATTCTCTTCTGAGCTAAAGATCTAAACTCGTCGTTGAGCCCCGTCACTCCCACATGGCTC
Source organism: Acipenser ruthenus (assembly GCF_902713425.1). Lineage (NCBI taxonomy): Eukaryota > Metazoa > Chordata > Actinopteri > Acipenseriformes > Acipenseridae > Acipenser > Acipenser ruthenus. Next base: position 1,809,230 of record NC_081228.1, read on the forward strand.
CGCTATTCATCCTCCACTACAGGGGAGGCCGAAGTTGATTATCTCGTTTTACCTGGTAAGCCTGGAGTGGAATGGCCGTCCGGGACGGTGACTGCACACCCCTGCTCTACTGTCTCCAGCCCCTTATTGACCTACGTCAGCTCTAAACCCTCCACACACGTGTGCTGACAAGAAAGTGAAGCAAAAACCGCCCGGTAAAACAAAGCAAACCACAGGGGTTCATTGAGCACGGGCCACCTGAAGCAGAGGCATGACTTCACTTGATATGACTCGGCACTGATTTAAACAAATGCTGTAACAATGAATCAGTTTTACTGCATATCTTCATATTGTATAATCTTGTTGAGTTTATGAGGATTGGAAACCAAATGAGGAGGCAGTATGAATCGTTTGAAGCTTTTTTATATATATAGATAAGCGATAGGATGTTCTGAAATGGTACAATGGAGGATTTCTCCAGGTAGGTTAGCATCACTGTTTATAATATGTTATGGATACCAAGTATGACAATATAAACCAAAATGGCCTCCAGTGTGAGAGTGGCTCAGATTTCCCTTTTATTGGGTAACGTTGTGGTTTTTGGTTAACAAAAGCTGTGTTTACACAGGAATTCCCTGTGAAAACTATGACTTATTTGTTGATTTAGTTTGTCGATGTACTGTAAGCTTGGAACAGGATTTTCCGGTCTTATCGTCTGCACTGTGTCTGAGGGCGTAGACTGTGTATATGAATAGGTAGTGTTATTTTTATTCCATGGGATTTTTAGACCCATATGAATTTCCTTACCATTTCGATGGCTCTAAATACAGGGATGGAAATAAGACTCCTATTGCATAGCATTTTACCCATTACAGGTTTTACTACGAGTTTGATTAGCCACAGAGTATAGGTAACACACTCAAGTGTATCTTAACTCCTAGTAAAACCAGGCATGGATCAAACTGCTATGCAACTGGAGTCTTTTTTTCAATCCCTGAAGTAGAAATAATATCACAAGGACAGACAGCCACTAAAGCTCAAGTAGAGCTTAGAGCATCAGCAGATGGTTTACTGTCTACAATAAAGGACTTTCATATCTGCTATTGAAGCTCATCGAATACTTTACAATCATGGATGTTACAGACGGTACACCTGAACAGCAGCCGATAAAACACAAGCATTGTCAAGGTTGCGACATTTGGATGGATCTATCCTGTGCTAATTTTTTGGTTATTTGTGATAAACACATTTGCTGAAGTGATTCATACGCTTGATTAGGAGGGTTTAAGGAATGACAAAAGTGTTTTATCGGGGGCTCACTGCCTGCCTAATATGGTATACTAACTGGAGTACAGTTCTTAAAAGCGTCGTGTTTTCTTTTGTGGGAAACGGCGCCATCTAGTGGATATAATTCAGATTCTTTCATGATACAATGTTCTTTCCACTCAATGTACTGTACAGTATTTTCCCCATGCAGATCTGGCTACCAGAATGATGCATCGAAGTGATCAATGCAGGCAGGCTCACCACTCATACAAATAGCCCCCTGGTAACCTGTTGTGTTGTGTGCCAAGCCCTCCTTCACCTGCTGTTATATAAAAGGTTTTTTGATTTTTTTACAGCAAAGCACTGTATATTATATATTTATGTGTTGTCATATTACCAATTTTACAGCTACAATTTAATAAGCTGGGTTAACAAAACTGCTTTATGAACACCCACGGTCATGATTAGGGAAGACTCGGAACAGCTGTGCAAACCACCTGGCAAACTCAGCAGAATCCAAATCAAATTATATCGATTTACGAAGAAGAAAACATTGATTCAGATTTCAGAATGTTGCAACAAACTATAAATGATATGCAAACTAATTTACATCTAATTCTAACAAATAATGCATGACCTTATTATTATGGTCTTGAAAGCTAGTGTATTATGTTTGCAGTTCAGTCTATGTAATGCGGAGTAAGAGATCAAGCCAGTGGAGGACAGCAGGATCCAGAAATGAAAGCCAGGCTGTTGAAGAAGAGCTCTATACAGCCGTTCTGTGAAGAATATATCTTCTCAGATTTCAAGACACAGAAGTTGATTTTGTTTGATCTTTTGTAAAAATGTATAAAACGTATTTGTTTTATATTACTTAAAAGCCAATGGAACATTAACTATTTGTAAATAATAATAATAATAATAATAATAATAATAATAAAGTGGTTGAACACCCTTATCGATACTGTAATAGAAAACGGAAATAAATTGCTTTGATTTTTGTAGATACTGTGGCAAATGTAAAGTAAAAAATGAACACACAAAATCACGTAAACACTGGAATGCTACACTTGTGCAACCATTAAAGAAGTTTAATCTACTAAACAATTGGTACTTATATAAAGGCTGTGACACCCTGTAGATACAATTTAAGCAATTTATTCACCCGTCTTAGGAGATTTGTGTAATTAGACTGCAATATAAGAAGGTGCTTAATGCAAGGGGAACTTATTTGTTTGGCAGACATACAGGCACAGTCCAACACATATAATCTTCTGGCCTCAAAAAGATGAATCTTTGATGAACGTCTTTCTTTATAACATAAATCCTTACTGGCCTTGACTTTTCTAATAGGATGCATCTGATTTTTTTTTTTTTTTTTTACTATTGTAGATATATAAATAAATACATACTGCAGAGCGGATGTGGTATTTCTGACATCCACTGTGGGCAGCGTGTTGCAGGGGAGACATGTTAATGGTTACACTCTGGTGTACCAGCTGGGCTTTGAATAGTTTGAGAGCAATATTGAAGCCATTTACAAAAAACCACCAGGGCTTGGATGTATACATTAGTTATGTTATGCAAGTTACACGCTGGATGCATGTTATATTTGTAAAGGTACGGTGTGTACTGTATATTTCTCTTACAATGAAACATTTACCTTAAAGAGACGCCAATTGAAAGAAAGAAAGGTACTCTAGACCTGAGACTCCTTTCTTCAGAAAGAATGCTCGTAATATCTCATAAACGCAGCTCGGACACAACCAGGACCTGTGCCAAAGTGCAACAAAGACGGTCTTGCCAGTTTAGTCTTTGTTGTGCCTCAGGGACAATGGCAGTAGTATAATTCTGGTGACAGTAATTTACAGAGGAAGAATGCAAGTGTAAAGAAGCATTCATTTAGAAGAAAATATATATAATCATTTAGTGTTGAGTTGTCCTACTTTTTATATCTTCAAAGTGTAGCATTCATAATAAATCACTGGTCTGTGACACATCAATGAATAGGTTGGGTAAAAGTTACAGGATTAAGAAATTAAACATTTGAATTTGTATGAAGAGGTGTGAAAGCCAAAAAAAAAAGCTTTTCTCTCAACCCATGAATTACTGCCTAATAACTCATCATTTCGATGTGATTTATGACATGAAGGTTGATATTCATGTAACTGTCTAGGCAGTTGTTGGTTTCCTGCATATAAACATAAAATCAGCATAAAATGTCTCCATGATGGGCTCACCTGGTAAAGGCATGGCTGTGTGGTGTGTAGGGTGAGTCACACAGTCAGGGGATTGATGGTTTGTGTCCTGACTCTGCAGAGTTGCCAGTCTTTGCTGGGGATTCCACAGGTTTAGGTTTCTCCTCATTGTATCCTCTCTTGAGTACCAGGGTGTAAAGAGGCAATTGGTCGTGGGATCAGAGGGAGCCCACTGACCTTCAGTTCTCCTGGGCTGTTGTGGGGAATTGCTCCAGTGTGAAAGTGTAAGTGGATGTTCTGAATTAGAGAGAAAAAGGTCAAATAATTGGGCACTTAAAAAATGTCAGATCAAGTCAACGTTTCTCTTGTCTACAGCTGCAATAACACAGTCCGTGGGTGTAAGTAAAATATTTAATGCAATACCTAATGTTTATTTTTTTTTTATATAGTAACGCCCTGAAAGGTAAGTCACCTGCAGGCCCTTGAAGATTAACAGAATGTTGGTTCAACAGTTTATCAAGGCCCTTTTGTGAAAGAATATAGGTGGAGAATGAGCATCATTCATCTGTAGAAAAATGAAAAGTGTAAATACTCAGCTATGCCTGGCAGAAAGCAAGCTGAGCTGGAGGAATATTAATCGGTGTCTCAAGTGAAACTTTATTCCCACCTGTGACAGTAAACAGTTTAGACGTGTTGCAATTTGCCTTGCACACATAAATCACTGTGGCTACTCTCTGTGTCACTCACACCTCTACTAGTTAGGTGGGCTGTCAACATCTCTCCAGAAAGAAGCTTGCTGAAAACCCCTTTGAAATGAAAGTGTGCAGAAGCCAGGATTTCGTACGCCGCTTTGATCTGGGATTTCAGAAGGGTCCCACAGCTTTCCCGTGGGCTTGGAGTGTCCCCTATAGTTGGTTTTATTCCACAACAAACTCTGTGAACGCCTCTCAGATCTGACCACTGAGAAAAACCGCTTACATTTTCTGCCAACAGGAATGACTTTGCAAACTTTTGAAGAAAAAGCATTGCGGCTCCAGATAAGTCTTGCAAACTCTGCTTCAGGATAATTGTATTGGTAATATCACAGGAGGTGTTGACAGTACCGCGGCCATTACACCAGATAATCAGTTCAGGATTTCAACAAATACCTTACTCTCTTTTTTCCGGTTGATCAAAGGATGATCTAATCATGGGCTAAGGAGGACAATGCATATCCGTTTCTCTCAGTACCTCTTTGATTGCACCTGACTGTTCCCTGTTCTGAAACCTACTGGTATACAAAAAACAAAAAGCCAACTAGACCAAGTAATAAAGTAGAAAGCATGTGACCAGATCAATAAAACGCTGAGTTAATAATTATTATTATTATTATTATTATTGTTATTATTCTGTGAGTGATTCTATTATCAGGTACATTATTTTAACATTTTTCACTGATATATTTTGAACAAACCAACATGTAAAATAATCTATTGCCAGAATCAGTGTGCTATATTTATTCCAAAGGGTTCCAAATGTGTTGCCATTGCTGGAATTCTGTGGCATCATAATGCTTTTGCTAGGGTTCCTCAGGGTAATGCACTGGGATAGTAAAAGAACCCTGGTAATACCTCTAACACATTACAAAATAAAACATCCAATAGAAAAAAAAAAAAACACAAGGTTTCAAAAATAATTATTTCAGCCATTTTAAAGCATTGTGCTTGAAAAGCATCCCAGTCTTTTTTCTGATATTTCAAGAAAAGTCGAAACACTATTTGGCGATGGTGGGAGTATCCAATACCACTGCTGTTTAGCTCAATTAAAGAGTCCCAGCTGATGTCAAAAGTCACCCCACAGGTAACAAGATATTATCTCCCATTAGAAACGAATTGTCAGTTCCGCTCCAGTCTGGCATTTAATTCACTAGAGAGTGGAGCAGCTGACACCTCTGGACCTCCCAGTGAAGTTTCCCATGTAACAGGGTGACACAGCCGTCAACCAGGGCCAGCTAAGCCCTTGTCCATGCAGGGTGTCCATTGCTTCAGGCTAATTAGAAACTAAGAGGATTGTCTACAAAGTGATTTGTCTCAGATTGACCGGTAAACCCTCATTTGTTTAACTTTGTCTCAGATTAGTGCCATTCTTCGCGGCTGCAAAGTTGTGAACAAAAAAACGAGGAGGGCAGCCTAAATGTGTGCTTGTGCTACATTGTAGGTCATTAAACAGTCCAATCCAATCTCCAAATTATTCCCCTTTTTGGGTAAATATTTTTTTACAAACGCAGCAAATGTATGATCTTCCTGAAATCAAAAATAAATTAAAATAAATGTTACAGAAATGGGCTACATTTATCAGATTCCCCAAGCCGCCTTGTTGAGATCACGGTGGCCCAAGAGTCAACGGCTTGGAAATCTTTTGAAAGACTAGAAAAGGAAACTGTGAAAGGTCTGCAATGTCCCCTAGTTCCTCTTCATGGATTTCTTGTTAGCAGGAAACACTTCAACCTGTCAAATACCCTAAGAGCCCATTTAGACAGTCTTGTTAGGAAACGGCTGACCTGGCTCACTGGTTTCCCAGCATTCATTACCATGTGGCAACTAAGCTGTTCTTGGGGCTATGTCTGTCCTTTTCAATCCATATAAATGGGCATTGGGTGGCCCCTGTAGATTAATGCAGACCCTTCAACCCAGGCCCACATCAAAGTGATCCAGAAAAATCATTCTGATATGACCTGTCAAATGTAGGTCTCGTCGGCAGAATGAATTCAGGCCGTTTTTTTTAGCTTTAGCTCCCATGAGCACACACACACACACACACACACACACACAGCGACACCACAAAAGGAGGCCCGGGGTTAGTTGTATCCCTATGGCAACGGTTCCACAGGTCAGGCCTGTGGAACCTTGGAGTTGCTATGTGGGAGTCTTCCTCCTTATTGTAACCCATGTGAATGAATTAGAAGGACAATGGACAGTAGCCTGTAGGGATCACAATTCCTCTACACTACTGATTAGAGCCGGCTGAGAGTTTCTTATGAACGTGTTCACAAATTAAAACTTTAAAACGCTAGATAAACTACTTTGAAACAGGAAAGCAGACTGCAGATTTCTAAAGGAATTCTGTATGAAAAAAATACCAGAACCCACAAATAAAACACTTATGAAAACTGTTTAATATTGTCCTATTCTTCTGCCAGATTGCAGCTGGTGTTGTCTATTTCCTCAGGCAGGGGCCTGTTTTTTACTAAATTACCATCATCATCATCATCATCATCATCATCATCATCATCATCATCATCATCATCAACAGACAGTACACAAGTTAAAAGCCAGCACAGCATGCCAAGGGCATGAATCCAGCTATTGTCTTCTTAGCGTCTCTCTTTGATGTGAGCAGTAGAAGCCTGAGCTCAGTTTGCAGATGTTTTTGAAACTCTTTGGAAACGTCAGACAGCATGTCTTACTGCACCAATACCATGATATTGTGTTTGCAAGACCTAGATTCGCAGTGGTAAGATTTGGTCTGTCATCATTTTCCTACTGAAGAAACAAATGACGTATTGCAGCTGCATAACCTCTTTCTCCAGTATAGGGTGAAAATCCACCCAGCACCATTGCAGCTCACCCAGTCCATGCACTGCGCCTTTCACCTGTCGGAATCCTCTGCAGCTGTCACTTTCCAATTCTTGTCTCCAGTCAATATAACTGCATGCAGACCAAGCAGTCCTTCTGGGAGTTCATTAAAGAGGAAACGGCTCCCCACTGTCTCTGCCTTCAGTATCTTCCCCCTCTTGCCTTTCTATGATGACTGAACTCATTCTGATGGATCTTATTGCAACGTCTTGCCGATAAGTCTGTGTCAAAGTGCTTGATTTCACAATCCTTTCTGACTGCCATTGCCATATACCACAACGGCCAGGCTAGCAGTGTGTTTGTAGAAATACGAGACAGCATCATATAGTGTTCTGTCGCTTTGGGTAACTGTCCTGGCGGATTGGTGGCAATACACTGCTGTGAACAACAGGGTGTGCTTTGGGTGATCCAGCCCACATTACAGACGTCTACAGCACGCAGCTAGAACTACAGAGCGGTTCACAAACTTGGGTGAAAGCAACTTAACACACACACACACACAAAAAAAAAACACAAAATGTGAGTCATTGCAATAAGAAGAGCATGATTGCAACTCATAAAAAAGGAATTGCAGCTCATTTTATGATATTCGCTCTAGCATTGCAATTCTTTTCATCATTTTTCTCTCATTTCTCCTTTTTTTTTCTACCTGGTGTGCTTTGGCCACGGGGCCTTAGATGATAAATGAACAATGTCAGGTGTGCTAAGTGCTAAATGAACCACTTGAAGGGAAAAATGCTCCTATATATCGAAACTTAATTTATAGGGTATCTCCCCAGGCCGCTTGTTTCAAAGGCATGGTGGGATTATAAAACGGATGTGATTGAATGCACATGGGACATTAACTGTCTTTGTTAACTAGTGGCAGATTTATGACAATATGATCATTACTTTCAGAAAAGATTTGTGTGACAGACGCTGGGTAACCCCTAATCGGCTAATTCAGGCTTTGGGACTACTGAAGCTGCTAAGAGAATTAAGCCTGCAGGTGGTAACAGTAACAGCGGTGGGTGGTACCAGACAACACAGCAATCAATGAGGTTCCCACGTTTCTGCTGTCGAATGAAATGGTAACAAGAGTGTTAGACTCTGAAAACTCCGTGGGGGGGGGTCAAGATTGATACATTTTCTTCAGAAGGAATAGAATTTGATGAGGTAATTCTCAAGTCATTTTACTGTGTAATTTAAACAGTTTATGTGGGAGATAAACTAACCTCTGTGTGTGTGTATATATATGTATACAAATTAAATGTAATAATAATAATAATCATTTCTTTATCTCTTATTTTTTGATATTTCTTTATAACGAATATTTTTAAAAGTAGTAAATATCATTTATCCATCCTCAACAGTTAGTTTGATTTAAGAGTTCATCTACACTTTCACCAAAGATATTCTATACACCAAGATACTCAACTCCGGCTTTACATCTGTCATGCGATGCACAAGGGGCTATAAGATATAAAGTGAGCTCCAGGGCTAGTTTTCTATGGAGTGTCTATGGAGAGGGGTCTGATTGGGAGGATTTTCTCAGTTTTTAAGTCCATTTCACTGTTACTGAGGGTCCAAGGAAGAAATATATCTTTGGTTGAGTATCCTGGTCTAATAGAATATATTTGCTTTCACTTGCAGGCGAGCTACAACAAATCCAACTGTATATTTGTCTTCACTTTAATTAAATTAAGTAAACAAGTCATATGAAATAAACCTGCATCTTAAAAACCATTAGTCCTTGTTCTTAAAAAATAAATCATATCCCTTAGGGGTGATACTGCGGTCTTTACTCAAGTTACTCTCTTATTTGATGCAATATTCATCAGGTACCCCTACAAGCACAACTCGTTTATTGTTACAGTAAAGGACTGGCATTCGAGGCAGGGTATATGTGAGCCTCTTTATTTTCTGTTCCCTGGAGACCTGCCAGCAAGTTTTCAACCTGTCTTGAGTGAGAGAGATTACAAACCACAATAATGCTTCTATTCTGTTTCTAATCTGCTCAGGAGGGGGGGGGGGGGGGGTGGAGGGTTGTGTCAATGGCGCCATGCTTGGAGCCCTGTACAGTTCAACCACTGTACAGCACAGTCCTCTTTCTGCTGATCTGCTTAGTTAGGTGCTGTGTGTTTTGTTTGCATTTACTAGGCTCATAAATCAGAAGGGTGACATTACCATACAATGGACTGTTATGAATTGAACTGTGGTCATGAGCGTTGGAAATGGTATGGAATAATCTAGCCTGACATGAGCAGGCACTGTTCTACACAGCTCAGATACCTAGGTACTAATGCATGCTACTTAATTGCTGGTGCCTGTTAATGAAAACTCATAATGGTACTAATCAGCCCATTATTGCAATATGTAAGATCTCGCAGCCTGACAAAAACCTGGGACGGTAAATAAAATCTGTTTTTGCTGTACCCATTTGCAGGCACTTTTGACAGAGCTTTCTGATAAACTCCTGTTGATGTGTTGCATAAAGCCTTCCTTCATATGCATTGGGAGCAACAGAAAACTAGTGGAGATTGTCACTGATCGGTCAATTTGTTCAATGAGAGAAGAATGCCAACTGAGGGTCTTCAATCAGCCCAGCAGTCTGTCAGATCTGGATGTGCTTGACTGAAACAGGCTTGGAAGAGGGACATGCATCTTTCAGCTATCACCGATTCTGCAATTGACTGTGTAATCAATGAATAATAAACATCACCTCTGCATACTAAAACCCTAGTGTCCTTGGTATAGAAAACCTGGTGCAGAGTTTGGTTAGCCTCGGTTTATCTGGAGCTCTTCTGTACTGACACCTCTGGCGAGCTGTTCAGGATGTTGGCTGGATCATCTTACATGTAAAACCAAGTCAATGGTTTGTCCTAACCTGTACACAGTGTACTGCAGTGACAGCTCTGGGAGAGACAGTAAGATTAAATATTACCTCCGAAAGCGGTGAAAAGCAGGATGAGTCACCATCAGCTGCAGGAAGGCTGTCCTGCATGCGCACAGCAGAAGACCTGAAGCTGTTAAAATGATTATAAACACAATCAAGGAACTGTCATGGCTCCCCGTGCTGTGAAATGAGGGTGAGAGAAGCATGGTTTCAAAGCACCTGAGGCAAGTTGAGCTGTATACTGTCTGCATTAAAAGTTCACACAAAAAGCGGCTTTTAGAAATGCACAGTTCATCCACATTTTTTTAACATAAGTAGCCTTTTAGCAACCTCTGCTGGTCACAGATGGGGTTTTTTTGCTCGATGTAATGCAATGATCAGACACTGCAGTGTTTTGCAGTACCGGTGTGGTGTTATTTTGCAGTACGCATTACAACGTGGTACTCCGTGTACGGCGCTTTCCCGGGCATGCGCAAATGATTTTAGCTCAGAAAACAAGGAACGGGGTGCGATGTACTGAGTGTGACCCCTAAAGTTATTTTTAATATCATTTTTTTTTTTCTTTCACAATTCAGCAAATGTATGTGACTTGAACTGATGGGCAACACATTGGGGTTATCTAAAATTGTACACATATCCGATTTTGTGGGTGATCGACAGCTTGTCTTGTTCGTAGTGATTTGTGCAGTCAGCAACCACAGCACTTCCCAATCAGTGTTGCCGCTCGCTTTCAGCTCTGTGTTAGCTAGTTAATAAATGCCTTGCGTGCCATTTTTCTTGACTGATCTACCCGTTGCCTTTTAATAGACTTTAATGGGTTGGTGTTTCCACAAGCAGCATTGCTTTCTAAAGCAGGTGACAGCATCACAGACAACGGAGGCCAGCAAGACGAAGCTGATGAATACATTGAAAAGCAAACAGGTTATGGGGGGTTTGAAACCAGTCTACTCAATTGCTTGATGTCGGTTCCCTTCAGTCTTTCATACATACTCCCTTCCATGCACTCTTCTTAACCAGGTAGCAGACCATGGAATGATTGTATTTATTACATGGGTATCAAACTGTGGTCCTAAAATAACTGCAGGTCAATTCATTAGAAATAGTATAACTCCACACGATATAAGTAAAGAAGTCCTTTAGCAGCTATGCATGCACTTTATTGCAGTCTCCACCTGCCCTCTGATTTGCATCCGACCCTCCAGACATTTGCATAATGCAAACTAGACAGGGTCCTTTGATTCCCCTGGAAGACTCCTGCCTTCCGTGTGCCCCTGAACAGTGATGATCAAGCCCCCCACCCCCTTTGCAATGCTGAGTGTCTACCGGTGTTTCACCAGGATAATGTCTTTGTCATGACAGCTATTTCAAACCGGGCTGTGATACTGGTATGATGCAGTGATATTTTGCACACATCTCCAGCTCTCACAGGAATCTCAGTGCAATGCCAGTTTATTTTATGTTAATGAAAGACGGTTGAAGGCAGGAGACTGAAACGTTGGTAGGAACTTTAAATAGAGAGGTTAGAATGAGTTTGCTGGATTCAGTCCAGCCCACAGTGGATATGTGTCTACAGCACATGACAAAACCACCAGCCACAATTGGCAGTGACTGCTTAGGAGAGGGCAGCCAATTATTCAGGCTAGGATTGTGTACAATTTGTTTGAAGGTAACGCTTTATTTAAGGCACTTTTCGTTTTACTATATGTTGTTTTTAATGGTTCATTAATAACCTATTTAACAACTAATCACATAGGTTGCTATATATTAACTAAGTAGTCATGTCTAACAGTTATTATTCTACAAAAGTGCCCTGTAAAATAACTCGCGAATGTTTGGTCAGCAGTGAAGCAGAACGCTCTATTTTGTAGTTGCTGTTTCAGACAGCAGAGGGCAGTATTTCCCACATAGTTTCTACTTCGTTTTCATTCGGTTGAATGGTTTGATACGCCGGGCTGAGGTAGAAAGTCCTGTACCACAGGAGTTAAAAACATAAACATGAATGACACTTCTTAGTAATAAATGTATCTTCCATATGGCAGTTTATTTGTATTTGATGCAAGGATAAAAAGCAATGTGTTAGCTAGAGTATAGCGAAATCATAGCAAAATATTTTAATAATATTGTCCATACTATACAACGAGTTTGTGTGGTTGGATTTAAAAACTCTATATACGGGTTAATGTGCATTATATGCAATTATACAGGGAGCTATACAAATAAAATCTAAATGCGTATAAAAAATAATCACATATTTGGTTATTCAATATTGGCTTTAAAAATATACGATTTGAATCTATAATATACTACACCTTTAATTTACAAGTTCAACAAGAAGAGTAAGGGGGTGTAAATATACCTAGTATAAAAACACAGTCCATTATTGTGTTATTATCTTATATTGGGAATGAGTCACGGATTCTGCCTGGCAACACCTTCTGCATCACAGAAAATAAAAAATAAGCATTCTGTACACAGTTATGCCTTACAGTAGGTTTGATTATGTTCTCTCCGCCGATCCTAAAGGTTTTTATTCTTCAGGCTCAGGTTTTGCAGCAGGAATAGTTTACAAGGAAAGTTACAAAAAAAAAAAAAAAAAAAACTTTCCGTGTGTGTGAATGAAAAAAGCCGTGCCACAGGTGATTTGCAAGGGAAATTCATTCCTGCTCAGCGCTTACTAACAAGAGACACCAGGAAAGCCTGACAATGCAACGAGCTGGATTATAAAAGTTTACCACGCTAATTTAGCCCTCCCCCATGGTAATACCATGCATTTCCCATATTTTTACTTAGTTTGTTTACCGCTATTAATAGAGATAGAGAGAGACTGACCCAGTTCAATTGCCTGCAAGTTCAGCATTGATGTTTCATTTGGTCTCTACATTTATACCCACGCTTAAGGACAAAAAATATCGGTAATGTATTACTAATGTAGCCTTTAATAAACCAGAAAGTGCCCCTTGAGAAGAAGTTATCAACACACTAATATACACGAGTGTTCTTTAAAGCAGCCGGACTGATAATACAAGCGATTAGCCCAAATGTTTGTTTACTTGAGATTGGATTCGGGCAGCACGTTGACAGTGCACAGCTGTGAGTTACTTCCATGCTCCACGGCGCTTCTCAACGAGGCCTGCAGGCAAAGCACTGAACATATCACTCCATTTAACAAACACATTCACTGCATTTGCAAATATATATTGTTATTTTCATGGAGGATACGAAGATGTTTAATAAGCAAGCGGTCTGAACTGGGGCAGTGCTTAAAAACCCCTGAAAAGTCTGGATAAACTTAGTACCTCTTATCTTATGCTGTTGTTTTTGGCCTGAATCGTGTGATGTCATGCTGTGTTGAAATAAGAAGGTTAAGGGATCTCTGAGTGGCTCCCCTGGTATGTAGGCTAGGCAAGGTGTGCAGGATGAGTCGTGCAGTCAGGGGAGCGCAGGTTCAAGTCCTGGCTGTGCAAAGTTGGCCCTGATGCATGGGTTGGGAAGATGACATTAGCTGGGGCTGCACTACCTCAGCACCCTACTGAGACCCCTTGACGCGCTTTGTAGAGAAGAGGTGCCGGTGAGATCGGAGGATCCCTTCAGTGCTCCTGTGCGAGTTGCTGTAAGTATCGTAAATAATGAACACAGAATGACTGCTTTATGATGAACGTGCACAGCAGGTCACGGGATCATGTAGTACACTTTACAGTGCGCTGGCGCTAACATTGGTATATCTGGTCTCTTCCATGCATTTCAATATTTGGACAGTAAATCCTTTCAGAGCATGCATTTCACAGCTACATGTTTCTAATAATGTATCACAAGAGTAATACATGTATTGTTAAAGGGGACGAGAGCCGCAGGGTCTGTTTTATTGGTTGTTGTGGTCAGTACAGATACTCAATACCAATCGACCAGCTACACGTCAAAGAACAGTTCAACTCAACTTGATGAGATAGTTTTGCATATTTAATAAGACTATGATTGTCTCTGAAGCTACGAGTCCTGTTTTTTTTTTCTAACAGCAGACAGCTTGCTCCACAAACTCCTGGTTTAGCCTCCGGCAGGACATATAGGTAATGCGGTTCCGATAAAGGTACTCCCCCTTGATACAGGGCGCTGTGTGACTGGGGGACATTTTAAACTCCCCAGGGTGCCAGAAATGACGCTGCTGCAGGGAGCCTAAGCAGATTATCTGACGTCATTACTTTCATTGTGCTCATTTATCATGGGGTTTGATACACACGCCCTTACCCGTTATACAAACAGGACACCGCCACGGTTATTTAGCAGTATTTTCCATGTATTTACTATAGTTTGCCATGTTTTTTTTTTTGTTTTGTTTTTTTTTTTTTGTTTTTTTTCCAAGAAAATGCTTTTCCTTCCAGATTTTCATAAATTAAACGATTTTATTGGCGGTGCCTTCAACACCAATGTTTAACCTCATGGTAAAACTAGTATAGTGTTGCAAACCCGCCAGATACCGCCACACACAGCAAAGCTAGTCTGAGTAAAACAGTGAAGAACAACAATATCAATTTCTGAGCTACTGTAATCAACATCCGCCACCTGGGTTCTGCTTCACCCAAGAATACTATGTGCATCATTATTATCACTGGACAGAAAAAAAAAGCTTGGGGGTTACGCAAGAGATTTTAAACATTTTTTGGTGTTTATTTTAATAGTTTGTTAATATATGCACAAATAAACATTACTGTGATGTGTTAAATGTCTCTTGTATGATACATGTGTCAAGTGAAGCCTATTTATCCTTCATATATTTGTATTCAGCCTTGTGTTTAAATAACTGATCAAACACATTTATCAAACTAGGCCCTGCATTAGAATACGCTCTCAATTACATAAATAAAAAACGTACCATGTATTTTTCATACAGTAGCTGATTCAGCTTTTTTTTATTTATTTGATATAGCCTACTTTATTTACACTATTAAATAGACCATGCTGAAAGGGGGGCGTATAGTTGCGCCCTCTATTTTTTACGTGGTTATTCTATCTAGATCTGGGTTTATTACAGTAGAATTCTTATTTAGCATATAGGATGCAGTGTATTAGCAACCACGCCTATACCCCGAACCCCCCCCCGCCCGCACGCAATATCTCTTACACATTATTTGACATAGGCCTAATCGGTACCGCATTTGCTGCATTTGACAGCTTGTATAGAGTTCAATCTCCGTGAATGAAAGTTGTATTAAACCAAATCTCTCTATAAAGGCCGACTTCTTAAACTGGTGCTGCGTCCTTTTTGTTTCATGCAAATAATTTTAAAAAAGGTCTTGAAAAGCTGATCTGTGCTGTATTTTTACCAGCAGAACCATAGTGCTCGGCGACTCTAATCTAGAATGTCCATGCAAATTCAAGAGAAACGTCCTGCCGAGTATTTGCATGTAAACAAATCGACAAAGGTCGCTTCATAACTAGTATATCACTGGTATAAAATGTTAAAATGTCCCGAAACGCACTTCGATCCAACAGTTCCCTGGTACAATGATCTGTTATACTGCACACTGCTAGCTAGCTGAAAGGTATCGAGACTCTTAAGCATAACAACATTGTCAAGACCGACCACGACGAGTTCTTGTTAGTGACCCCTGTTCTAAAGAACCATGGAAACCGGTAAGTACCTCTTTATTCTACCTGTAGAACAGAAAACAAATATTACATGCATTGTTTGTATTTATTTATGTATTTATTTAAAAACAATTCAAATAAACACAGAATCCAGTTGCAGCCTATTAAAACATACACCATATAGAACCCTCATTGGGTTTGCGAGGAAACAAAAAGAGATATATTCACTGCAGAGCAAACTTGATAAATGGACCGGATAACAGGGAACCGGATATACCGGACTATCAGTAACTGCTAGCTGTGTTGCGCTCTATGTGTTGCCTGCTGATGCGCCTTTTCTGGTTAAAGTATTTTATTATTTTTGTTACTATCAGTAATGGTTTATTTAAAACAACTCGCTTTAAACATAGTCTTTAAAATGTATTAGTTTTAGTGAAACTAAAGAGAAATTATGAATCATTAACAACAAATGTGGTCTTTTGCCGACTAACACATACATAATATACTTATACACTCAAGTGTTCAACAGATATGACCTATATCATATTCCACAAAGTACAAACACATACTCGTATTTATAAACTGTAAACTGTAGTAATGTTTGTTTTGGTAACAATAAATAAATAAATAAATAAATTGTGGCAGTCTAAAACCATTTAAATTGAAAATAAACGTGGTATGCTTAAATCTTGGACACTTGGGTTTAGGTTTACTTGATTTCTCCCACGTGCTCACCGCTTTGCTCGTGTGATTTGGTTGATTTCAAATGATTTATCAATCTGCGGGAGATGTTGCTATAGCCAGCTGCACAGTCATACCGTACCTAAGTGAGGGAGTGGGGAATGCAATTGATACCGTACGGGTAGGCCTGTGGCGATTTGTTTACATACAAATAAATACCACCCTTTTCATTCAGATGTCAAAACCTGCCAACACGTTTATTTCTCAAGTCGTTACAAGGGGTTTAATATATCGAATATTATTCAGTATAGCTGTAATGGATTATTTATTAATACGTGTATGTATTGATCTTTTTTTTTTTACAACATTTTTAGAAAAGGTTAAATATTATTATTAGTTATTATTATTATTAATAATAATAATAATAATAATAATAATAATAATAATAATAATAATAATAATAATAATAAATGTGTTTTGAGATTGTGTGCAAGGCGCTTATTAGCAAATATTCCTTAAAAATATACATCTTGAAAAAATGTTTAAGTTAACCAATTGATGGATGCGATGTCAAACGTAATAAGTGTTTACGAATTAAACATACATTTTATTCAGAAGATTATCAACCCATTTTAATTTATAAAGTACAGTCAGTTACAATAATGGTTTCACCTCTGAATTCCAACGCATTGCCCGCTGTTCCAGCGGTCTAACACTTGAATTCGTTGTGAATGCGTGGCCATTTTTTAAATTTTTATCTTATCTTTTCATTATTATTAAAATTAAAAGAACAACAATATCCAGCCTCGTGAAACGCTGTTGAAATTCATATGGATTCATACACTATTATTTTAATCCGTAATGTAATATCTGCGTTTCATTCAGAAACATTTTTACAGTATTAAATGCTGATATTCATGATGATATTCATCATCAGCGCGTTCAAGTCATTAATATTGTATACCTGAGACATTCATAGAAACCCCATCGTTGTTTTCAAACGAATACGATCAGTCATCTTCAATGGGTCCTTCCACAATCATGTCACATTGCATATATATGTGTTAAGTTAGATTGCTGCACTTTCAAAAGTCTATCAAGGCCACGTATCTGTATCTACATTGTATGAAGCTTTAATATTTTACATAACATTATGTTTTTCTGTGCATTTCCTATCATGACCATGTGCAAATGGTGTTAATTACATAGCGAGCGACATTTATACATTCATGTCATTGAATTAATTTACTTGAAGGAAAGGACAAAATATCCCAACCCCATTATACCAGAGCTACTATATCAATGCAAGATATTGTATTTACTACTCAGATTTAATTAAAGCTATAAAGTTATGAATATATATATATATATATATATATATATATATATATATATATATATATATATATATATATATATTCTGATTTTAAAAAAAAAATCATTAACAAAATAACCTTCATAAGTCATTATGGCTTTTTTTTTTTAACTCCAGAGACACATTAGTTATGAAACAAATCAAGTAATTACTAATACAAAATATTTAAACGGGAATACAAATGCTAAAAATCATGTTATCTGATAATGAGCAAGAAGTTCCACCAAGTATTTATTATTATTATTATTATTATTATTATTATTATTATTATTATTATTATTATTATTATTAATATTATTATTATTATTATTATTATTATTACTACTACTACTGTATCTGCTATGGTTTTACACTATTACTACTACTACTAATAATGATAATAATAATGATAATGATAGGGATAAATACTGTAGGTCAACGTAGAGCCGTTTCTCCTTAGTTATTGTTATTATTATAAGCAGGTGTTTTCTCCAGTACACTTGCTATAAGCCGATGGGATGGAAGTATGGGATAAAGTCTTTGGAGCGGATCTCTGGGTTATAAAGGACTCATCATTAACAGTATCTCGTCAATATGGTGAGGCAATTGGACAGGCAATCAAAGCGTTGGGCTGTGTGGTAAACATTGAGGAATACAAGACTATGGAGGTTATGCTACGATTCTGCTCAGTTTTATCTCCTTTTCTTGTTTGAGAACAACGTTCACTGGTTCTTTTCCAGTGAAACAATGGGTCTAATTGATTTCATATCCATCTTTTAAAAGTCTGTTAAAACAAACAGTAACAGCTGCTGAGTTCAGCAGGCCCAGGAGGGGGAGGTTTTTATTCAAATGATCCCTGGGATACACCCAGGCAGAGGCGAATACGTTGGACTAACAAAGAAAGATGTGTATCTGGGCTGAAGGACCACAGAACACACGTTTACAAAGAAAGTGCATCTTTCAGTAGACTCCCTGACATCTCCTTATCACCTGGACATAACTGAATGATAACACTGTTCCCATCACAGTGTGCCCACACAAGATGTTACATTTCCACTGCTGTCACCCGTAACCATGAAACACTCAAATAGAGCTGAATTCAGAAATACTAAAGGAAACTTGCTTCATAAATTCAGTGACAAATGTTTCAACTGGCAGCCTTTTTCAATGTCTTCAGCATGACTCTTCTAGTCAAAGTGTCTGTCCTTGAATTGACTGTGTTTCTTTTAGTATTTCTGAATTTCTATTGCTAAGGAGGACACTTCTGCTCATCAAAGCAATGCTGTTTGTAAATCACAAGTATATTCCATGTCTGTTGCCACCCCATATCTTTATGGATAAATTATTATTATTATTATTATTATTATTATTATTATTATTATTATTAGTTTATTTAGCAGACGCCTTTATCCAAGGCGACTTACAGAGACTCGGGTGTGTGAACTATGCATCAGCTGCAGAGTCACTTACAATTACGTCTCACCCAAAAGACGGAGCACAAGGAGGTGAAGTGACTTGCTCAGGATCTGTTGCCTACAGGAAGAAAGCATGTCGGTAGCAGTGGTACCAATCCATTTGAGCCTAGGCCCCAGAACATAACCCAGACTAGGCAAATTATCAATAATATAACAATACTGATTATTGTCCAACTTTGTATATTTTGTTGTAAATCTCTTTCAGGCTGGCCTGGTGATGTGATGTCGAATTCTTATTTCATCTTATCAGTGACTCGTATCCAATGAAATTAAACACTTTATACATTATTATTATTATTATTATTATTATTATTATTATTATTATTATTATTATTATTATTATTTAGTCATTTAGCATAAGCTTTTATCCAAAGTGACCGCTGCTGCAGAGTCACTTACAACAGGACCTCAGTTTTACATCTCATCCTGATCTGAAGAGAATAGTTTTTTGCCTATTTAGATCAAGAGCCTCACCTGCCTAAATCCTCTACTATATCCCACTTGCTGGGGAGTGTGCATTGTAGCAGGTGTAAGATTTATAGGGAAACTCACAAAGGTGTTTTATATGAAGTTGTTATGAACAGCTGTGCAATTTAATTTGCTGTATTCCTAAACTGATTTCCAGTTTTATAAATTAAAGGGTGTTTTGCCTTTCAGACAAAATGCAGCAAATAACAATTTTGGAGTCCATAAGAATAATTTTAAAATGAGAGAAGGCCATTTGGCCCAGAACCTTGTCAAGTTGAGTCTTGAAGGATCCAATAAGCTGACTAGTTAACCCATGCCATGCCCTCACCACTCTCTGTGTGAAGAAGCGGCATTGTGAACTTCCTCCTGAGAATTGAATAGCATTTTGATATTCTCAAAGCCATTTATACCAAATTGTTATGTGCAATGCCATGTATAAACTCATCTTACTTGAATGCTTTTAGGAATGGCTCCAAGGTAGGTGAGCGAATGCACAAACTCCTGCCAAGCTGCTGACAGTTCCAAGTTCTATATTGTATGGTTACTCCGTGGCCCTTCTAACACTATAACAGCATGCATTGAGTGCACAGCCTTTGAATTTACAGTAGGATCCCTGCAAAGGGACCCAGCAAAATGCTCTCAATAGTGATCTGTTCCTAATGTATGGAGATTTTCAGAAGTGATCTTAATGTGGAGCTGATTGATCTTCAACTGGAGGTGCCACAAGGTTTATTAGGATATGTGAGCTACAGTTGCTTTAAAACAGCCCCTGAGGTAACCTTTTCTGTTGCACCTGCTCCAGATATCTCCAGCTGGAAGCCAGGGTGCTAATTTGCTAACACATGTAATTGAAGCAGACACTGGATAATCCAGTTATAAAAGTTATAGCAAAAAGCAACAATACCTACATTATGTGTTTGTGAACTAACAATATTAGATGTAGGGTACAACTAAAATAATAATCAAGGAGACAAACTTTATACCAAACAATCCAATAGGCAAAAGTCTGCTTTTTTTGTTTTACCGCCACAACGAATACTAACCAAATGGCGCACGCAAAGCAGCAAGGATTTTTTTTTTTAAAAGATGTTTCTGATAGGCTTCCTAATAATAAGATACATCATAGTCGTGGCTGAGTCCGTTGGGTGAGGGAGAGGGGTTGTTAAACAAATTCTTTATAAAAAATAAAAATCTCGTGATCGTTTTGTGTTTTTTTTTTACTTAATTAAAAATGAAAAATAAATAGTATTATTTACATCGATGTACAAATATATCTGTATGTGTTTGATAAGTATGGTAAAGCAAATTACAGTAAAGTTATTTTGTATCTTGCTCTTAATTGTACTGTAATTCTTGATATTTTTTTTTTGTATACAACTTTAAGTCGCCCTGGGTAAGGGCGTCTGCTAAGAAATAAATAAATGCATAATAATAATAATAATAATAATAATAATAATAATAATAATAATAATAATAATAATAATAAAAAGAAACAAAGATAAACTATGATAGATGCATAAAACTCCTAAATTACTGTGCCAATGTTAGCTTTTATAAAGGCGGTGTCTGATTCTGAAGGGGTTAAATACGATTTGCAGGTGTCTCTCGGTTTTGTGTACCAGTGCCCTTGGCATCAAACGATGTTTGAAAATTAAAGACAAGGAGAGGCCTTGAATAGGCTTTTTGTCAGTTCATGTATTCATACTGGCGTGTTCTGTGGTTAATGCGATAGGCGCCGAGATCATGAATATAACAATAAATACGTCACGTAATTATTGTTAGATTTGGTATACAGCTGGCTAATGTTATTTGCTTGCTTCAATGTGTGAAAAAACGACGTTTCTTAAAGGGGACTGCCTTTTAATGTGTTATAGGTAACTGTAAAACATAGGGTATGGTTATTAACACTGAGATTAGCGAATCGTTTATTGCAGTCTGTAATAACCCTTATAAAAGTTTACCACGGTATTTCTGCACAGTATTTATTTATGTATTTATGTTTTACTATACCTCGCTAATCTTTACAATGCTTAGCAATGCTTTACCATTCATTCACTATACTTTATTACGCTTTGCACTTCTAAACTTTTATAAGGGAATCCTTGCTTAGTAGCACAAGATGAAACCGAGGGCTACTTATCGTAATGGAGAAAGAAGTTTGGGCGGATTTTCTGTTCACTTTAAGTTGACTATAAAGAGATTTATATTTTCATATTAACATTTCATTTCTTTACTTATCTCAGAAAACAATGTACAGGGTGTCCCATAAGGCAATAGGCAATAGGCACCATAGGCAATATTAGATAATGAATAATGCCGATTAGGCTTTCTCTGTTAAACCGGGCAGCCACATCCCGCTGACAGATCAACAAAAAAATACATCTGTTCCTTTTTGCTTAAAGCTATTTGACTAGGAATAATAATTACAATGTGTTGCACATTTCTGGCCTTGTATGTTTCGTTGTTTCTTCACACAATGGAGAGACTGTAAACGAACCGGCCTGTCAAAGAGGTTACCTTTTTGTTTTATGAAGGCTAAACTGTGGGAGACTGCTATATATTACATCTTACTGTTAAAGTAAACATGATAGTGGAAAGTTCCGCATGTTCTGTGGCCCCAGAGTTGCATAGCATTGTATGTATGTATTTATTTCTGTATGTATTTATTTTTTACAACACTTCAGTGTGGAAGGTTGCATAAATCCGGTGATGCTTTTGGCCTTCATTGTAATCTGGTTTCATTTTTGCCTGTTAGAAATTGATAACCAAATGTCTTCGTCGGTGCCCCCCCTCCCCCACATATTTGGATATGATGGTTTTATTTGCAATTATTTTGTTTAAAGTTTCTGGGTTTAAATGTTGCGAAGAGCATTGTGCTTCACACACAGCATTGTCCCTTCACTCGGACTGCAGAATTACACCACTGCGTGCCTGAGTCTGGCAGGCGTTACATTTAAACTATACCGTTTATTGATTATTTCTCTTTGTAATTATGCGACAGCTCTATTTATTTGCCCTGCAAGCAGACGGTAAGTAGTTTTAAATATGTTATTGCAAGGGGATAACTGATTTATATGTTCCATCCAGAACCATTTACTTAAAAAAAATGTCGAAATATATATATATATATTCTACATATGTTATATATTAATTTAGATTTTAATAAAAACTAAACAGGAAATGCATGTTTATAATGTATAATGTATATGTGTATAGAGTTGCTTAATGAGCTTCGGTTTGTAATGCTGCTTAATTGTTGGACAAGTCAACAAAAAATGTAATTTATCGGTTATAAATAGCACATTATCGACTGTATAGACTTAAGTATATAATGTGCACCTAGCTTAACAACTACTTTAGAAACAGTATTTTAAATTACCATTCATAATATTAACGGACAAAGTGAGATATAGTTTTATTTGTGTTAATAATATACAGCACGAACTAGCTTTGTACTAAAATGTAAATAATACTGACCTAAATATTTAACTTATAAAATATATACATGTATGTATTTAAGAATACATTTTTACATTTAATGTGTAAATAATTCTTACTTTATGTATGTATGTATCTGTCTTTTAAACAATAAAGACACAGAATGCTTATTTCTAAAATATATTTCCTTTTTTTTTTAATACAGAATATTCCAAAAGAGTGTACCAGGGAGTCCGGGTAAAACATACAGTGAAGGATCTGCTAGCGGAGAAGAGATCAAGACAGACCAATGTGCCGGGCCGATATAACGTAAGAGAACTGAACAACCAGTATAATTAACTTTGGTCTGTTTGTAGATCAGTTAACCTTTCTTTCTTTCTTTCTTTCTTTCTTTCTTTCATAAGAAAATTAAATATATCGTATTCACTAATCGCTAATGGTATCATAGGGGCTCAGTTTTGTATATGCTATTGCAAAGGAATTCGATTTTTGACCATTCGTGTGTATGAATATGCTTTTATGAAACCAGATATCTGAGATGAAAAAAAGATTAGCGAGCCTTTGTTGATAAAATCCAGCATATTTAATAATAATAATAATAATAATAATAATAATAATAGACATCAAATCTTTTACATGCTTGCAGTCTAGTCGCTTTTATGGTTTAAACAAGCAAGCTAAGAAAGCCAGATGAATAAACACCTGGTGCATTTGTTTTGCTGTGTACCACAGCATAGCCCTGCCTGGGGTATTGTTGAACCAGGGAGCAAACTGTTTGCTCTGTTCGTGCAGAGGCAGTCGACTCTTTCATGTGGGTGGTGTCTGTTGTATAAAAGCTCACTTCAACTTGCTCACTTGGAGGCCTTGCTTGTATCTCCTCTGTATATCAGCCCGTAATGCCTGCTGTATTGCAGTTACGAATTTTAACGACATCATTTCCATATGGATCCTTCAAACAGGCGGCGAGGCATATCGACTCGGCTACAGGGAAGTCTTACCATTGGCAAATTTCATTCAAATCAAGTCCTCAGAATTTGGTTGCCCTCCAAGCTAACCTGCATTGATAGCAACCTTTCATGTTTGCAGTATGCAAACCTCGGAGCTCGTCCTCTGCCACAAGCAGGGGAGACAGGGACGGTGCGAGGAGGATGCTACCTCAATTCCTCCAGGGCATGACGACATGGGGGTAGTGTACAGGTGGATAATAATGCGACACAAAATGTGCTAATGTCGTTTTGTGGAGTAAATGGCTTTGAGAATCTAGCCCATACTCTGAAATGAATTCACGTTGATTTTCTTTTCTTTTCTAGACTAAGAGTATTATTATAATTGTGCTTTAGATGTTTAATCTGGGCATTTCCTTTACATTAGTTAATAAGAGCTTGTGAATGCTAGAGGTCGATTAATCACTGTGGAGATACTCACACTCTTTATTCCATTGTTATCACAAAGAAAAAAAAAAGCACCCAATAAAGTTATCAAACCAGAAATTAACAAGTGCGGCATTTCTTTCATGAAATACTTTTTGTATTTAGTATTTACATTATTAAATGCAATTTAATAATGTAAATGCAGTAAATCTGTGCACCTATTCGATTGCTCTGTAAGCTATTAAAACCTTTACTTGTAATTTATTTTGTGATTTTCGATAGATTTCACTTTTGTACGTGTTTATTTTACTTTCCTGAGCTGTAAAAGAGCTAATATATTTGACATTACTTTATATAAACTGACATTGAAGCGAGTGAGGTGGATTTGTATGTATTTATAAATGTAAAGTCATGTTTCTGAATGGTTTATAGCTCTGATGTAGTTTATGTGCAAATCCCCTTAATAAATCTATTTCAGGGACACAGTATTTCTGTGCAAAGCATCTGAAATGAATTGTAGTCAATTAAGTTACATGCTATTCCATTTGACTAACTTCCTTAAGGGACTGAGCACAGTTAATTCCGTGTTTACTAGATATGCAGCAGATTGTACTTGTACAACACACTTTTTTTATATAGAAATTTGCTTACGTTTTCTTCAACTTGCCCTAGAGTTAGGGTCATATCATGCAAACACATTTACACATTTACATTGCAACTATGCATAATAACATTGTAACTATGTGTAATTACACATGCATTTACTAGGTAACGACTATGTGAATACACAGTAATTAGATGCACTTAAGGTAGAGTGTTACCTCAAAGTGTTTCTTTTTGAAATGTTAAACAGAAAACAAGCTGTTTAAATACATGTCTAGCCATGTTTGAGGGGCTATTATTAAGGTTAAAGTAATTGATTTCGTAAATGATTTCTGTTTAATAGTTGAGATTAGCTACAATCACAAATTGCATAACCTTGCCCTAATAATATCCAATTTGACTTCTTCAAAGGGAGTAAGAATAAAAATTATACAACCTTCCACAAACCTTCAGTACTGCACAGAAATGATGACAGATCTGTCCAGCAGTACTGTTTTAAAATATATATATATAGATGGTAGGGTTTTATTTCCTCTACACAGTATAGTTGTGCCCCAAATATAACCCACAGTACAAATAATCTTTCTTTTGATTGCGCAATAGTTTAGTTTTAGGTTTCTCAAGCACCAATTCCTATCACTCAGAAGTGATAGGGCTTTTAATTGCAAAGTTCCCTGTCTATGTAACTACGGTCCTGTATGGGTATTGGGTGTTAACCTAAAGACAAAGCTTTTTACCAGGTTAAGTTAGACATTGCTCTGAAGAGATCTCCTGTAAGGGTCATTATGTAAATCAGCATTGTATTGTGTGTATTGTATGTGTATTGATCAAACTATTGCTTTGTATTTTAGAGTGGAGCTAATACTTCTCAGCCAGCGTTTGTCCAGATGTCAGGTAAGAATGTGTTTAAACACATCATGATCGCTTCAATAACTCCAAGGCAGATATCCCTCAGGTGAACATAAACAAACCCTTGAGGCTTTTGTAAAATTAAGGACATGTTAAAAAAAAGAATTATAGCACTGTAGTGATTAGATCACTTGTGATCTCGACACACTGTAACTACATTTTGTTATGTTTTTCCCCTGTTCTTAATGAGCGACCGTACATTTGAATGTTATACACAACATAAATATGAAGACAGGTGCCTATTTCAAAAGGCAATATTCACTGTGGTAGGCCATGTTTCGAAAGCGTTTCCATGTAGTAACTCATTTTATAAGATCTCTATAGCACTCATGTTGGAGTAGAGGCTAAGAAAATATGATACATATTTTGCAAAGGTAGATTTTCAGAGAGTAATCAAATAATTTACATTGTATTAAACTAGCAAGAACTTCAGCACAATGGTGGTATTCCATTAACTGTATCTAACTTCCAATACTGCTGTACAACTATAAGTCAGCAAACATTGCTGTTAAGGCCTTTATATGCTTTGTTTAAATATTGTTTTATATATATATATATATATATATATATATATATATATATATATATATATATACAGGGAATACTGCGTGTCACACCATTTGTGCATCTGTGCAATATAAATTTAAATTCAGTAATAAATTAATAAAAGTCTAGCAAAGTAAAATAAAACAGTAAGCACTGTAAAACCTAGGGATATGGAAAGCATATTCAAAAACATGGCAAACCATAGCAAGCTATGGTAAATGAATTGCATAACCACGGGAAAAGCATGGGAAAGCTAGTATATCGTGGTAAACATTTAGAAGGGATAATAGGCTGATTCTAGTAGATTTGAAAGCTAGGTTAAACTAGCCTTTATGCAGCTATATAACAGAATGTTGTTCATTGTCCTCGACAGGTTCACACATGCTGTCTGGATATTATGGAATGAGAAGATCATTTTTATCTGAGTCTGAGTTCTCGCACTGTCACCCAAGCAAGCAGTTTGCAGCCGATGTTTACTCCTCATCCCTTGGAGGAAAGCCCCTGTCATGTGACCCCTCGTCGGTTTCTGGGTACACTCCGCTAATAGACAGCTATTACCCCGAGTCCTTCGGAGACTATCGTAGCGCTGCTTTCTCTTCTGGAGGCAGCCCCATCTTCCCCCAGTCAGCGCTTCCATCCCTCCTGCCACCATTCTCTGGAGATTCAGCTCACTTTCTTCTGGTGTGTATTAACGTGACAAAATGATCTTTAATGGCACCGTTATTTATCTTTTCAACGGTTAATGTGTTTAAAAATTGTGCAGATATTGACAGCAGTTAACTGGTCATAACATCTTCTGTATTTTATAGGTATGTTCAAAAACACTTGAGGTGTTACAATTTATCTAGTTTAAATAGGACAGCATTGTCAGAACTGTATAATGTCTCTCACTCTCTCGAAAATCTTTGTTTTTACCCATTTCCCAGCCACTAACTCCTACTGCTATTACTGCACAGCCAATTCCCTAACACGTCATTTGTTCCAGCTTCAAAACATCATGTGCTTCCAATTTAGTTCCTGATAAAATAAATGCCCCACCCTGTACGCTGCTTTGTAGTGAATTGGCCTTGTTTTCTTTAACCCACAGAGAGACTCGTGGGAGCAGACAGTGCCTGACAGCATCAGCCAAGGGGAGGGTCTTTGTCCGGACGCGATGCCATCAATTCCACCCAGCAACTCCTTGACGAACCACGAGTCTGGGAGCCCCTCTCAGTACCGGTCCACAGCTCGGAGCTCCAGCATTGGAGGCACCCAACCCTACTCCCTCCACTCCCTTGATGACATTCATTATCCGCCAGCTTACCCTGGCACTTCCAGCTACTCCACCTGCCCTCCTTACATGACTGTGCCCAACGACCTGGCTTCCAAGTTGCCCCACCTCGCCTCCGAAGACTCGGACAACCCAGCGACCTCTATAAATGACACCCCGTCCTGGACAAAGGATGATGGGAGCAACACGTGGTCACCATATGAAGTCCGGAGGCCATACTAATTATAAGACAAAACAAAGACTTATGAGCTTCACCGGCTAAGTCCGTATGAGGACTAACAATTTTGAAGAAGAGACTATTATTCATTCTTTTGTCGTTTTTTTATTTTATTTGTATGTTCTTTGATATAAATCTGAAGTCTGAAGAGTTGGTACAAGGGACTATATTAGTTATTTTCCTGTATAAAGCATTGCTAAGTCAGGCTGACTAAAATGCCAGGCCTCTGTTTTTGGGAACACTATTTCTGTGCATCTGGAGGTCAAAGGGATTTATATATGTATATAAAGAACAAGCAACACAAAGCGCTACTGTAATAGCAGTGCGGAGGCAGCAGTGTGGAGTAGTGGTTAGGGCTCTGGACTCTTGACCGGAGGGTTGTGGGTTCAATCCCCAGTGGGGGACACTGCTGTTGTACCCTTGAGCAAGGTGCTTTACCTAGATTGCTCCAGTAAAAAAAAAACCCAACTGTATAAATGGGTAATTGTATGTAAAAATAATGTGATATCTTGTAACAATTGTAAGTCGCCCTGGATAAGGGCGTCTGCTAAGAAATAAATAATAATAATAATAATAATATATCAATTCTGATCAATGCCATTTGGTGGGATTTTATCAAAAATGACAGTGCCATTTGGTGTGACTTATTCTGTAGCTCCCAAGCAGACTTCATGGTACAGGAGAGTAGTCGGAAAACAAGCCATTGTGTTTCCAAAAATAGCAAAAAAATTTACTTCCTCGCCAAACAACTACACCCGGTACATAAAAAAGCACCAACAGACTTCTCAAAGAAATGTTTGTCTACTGTTATAACACCTTTCTTTATCAGTTTCTTTTTACTACTGCTGTATTTTTGTATGAGAGCGTGTTTAAAGATATAGTTAAAGAGGGAAACGGGGTAAATATTTGAGGAAATTATTCAGCATCAGTGTCTTTGCAAATTATGTATTTATCTATGACAAACCAGGGTGGTATATAAACTTTTTTGTTTGTTTCTAAATGGAATGCCCTGGACCCTATGCCTTTTTTTTTACAGGTTTTCTGAAAATGAGACAACAAACTGCTTATACATTCTCACTAGCTTTAGAACACTGATGTTTTTTTAAATGTTTTTACCTTTCTTAATAAAATCATGCACACTTTTTTGGAACTAGAAATAAATAATTAAAATGAACTGCGGGGTCCTAAAACACTGATGTGGGATTTTGTTTATCACCCCAAACCCACGTTCTAATGCTCATTTCTATGGGAGTTGAAATGTGCCCCACAAAACACCTGTAACCTTTTGGTAATGACATGCTATCAACTGCAATTCTTCTATCTCAAGCTGGTAAACTTTACCGGTAATTTACTATAGATTCTCAATGTTAGTGTACACTCTTGTTGTGACTGTATGATATATGGATAGACGTGTAAAACAATATTGGTGTGTCGATTGAAAATCATTTGGAAACATAATGGTTTTTTTGTTTTATTTTGTTTTTGAACATTTTTGTGAAGGACAGTGAGCATTTCAAAAACGTTCTACTTCTGTATATAAATTCATCCGGTAACTTGCGGAGTAGCACAGGAATTTGCTGCTTTGCTAACAGGAACAATCGCTGGAAACGTGTCGATAAACTCGCTGAACAGCTAACTCTGTACATACCTCTACATTCCCGTAAATATTGAAACATTAAACACAAACCTTAAGAAAAGTCAACTAGTTGTGGCTGTCGTTTTTGTCTTGTTCAGACAACACCAGTGGTAGCCATGCACCTAATTAATGAATGGCTGTCTGTCCTATTTACAGCAATACTATAAAACAGAAAAGAAAGGGAACCATTGTCTGCTGCGCTATCTGATAATGTCAT
Source organism: Acipenser ruthenus (assembly GCF_902713425.1). NCBI lineage: Eukaryota > Metazoa > Chordata > Actinopteri > Acipenseriformes > Acipenseridae > Acipenser > Acipenser ruthenus. Next base: position 1,838,929 of record NC_081228.1, read on the forward strand.
GATAAGAGCAGTCAGCTAGAGCCCCGAACGACGTCATATCTTACAGTTATCAGCATTTCCCGTTTACTGTGACCGGAAATTGCATCCGATAATGGTGTCTGCTAAGGCATAAATATTGCATGTGTAAGAATCCAGGTAAGAACGTAAGAAAATGTGCAATTAAAGTGCAGTTGGGTACACTTTGTATATTTAGAGTACAGGGATGTAACTAACACCATACTAATGCATGGAGCTGTCTGGATGTTCTTGCGCTATACATTGTAAAGAAATAGTACTTGATGCAAGATATATACAATTAGGTATACTTATAAAGTCAACTCTCCGCTGTATAATCAAGAAGTGGCGTATGTTTTAATGATCTGAACAGTAGCAGATAGCAGCGCTATTTAACCCTGTATTATTCTAACTGGTGTTTTTACCCAAGGAGTGATTAGTGATTGAATAGTAGAATTGCTACATACATTTAAAAATACAGTCAAATGAGGACCATGTTTATGTGACTATGATTATGGTTATTCATTTTAAGGGCTGCATGTTTTAGCTAATTGAAAAAGACACACTCAATACTTCGAGTCGTTAAGACAAGCAAGGAAGGAGGAAGCTAACCCCACTTTTGGGGAATGTTAACAAACTGGAGGATCCACATGGCCTGCTGTAATTGTGTATACACTGTATAGAAGGATAAACACCGCATTATATTTGAAGTTAGTATGTGTTGTGTTGGTGGTCCCTTCTTGTTTAAGAGATGTCATGTTGCACAGTTTGGATGACAGGACCAGAAAATGATGTATCTCATAGAGACACTCCTACACGTGGCGTGTTAACTGATTATACATTTTTAAAAATTTGGAACTTTGGAACTATCATTAAGTATAAACAACGTCTGTGAATGTCTATTCACTGCTTCAGAGTACAAAACACCAAAGAACACTGACATGAACCAGATACAACAGCGCCCCCTGGTGGTTTTACAGCATTATTTCTCTCTTGTTTATAACCCAGGCAGACTTAAAAAGGGTGGCTGATTTATAACAACGACACCAGACCCAACAGGTAGAGCAGGTCCAGATCAAGCGCTTGAATGGACGTCGGGTGTAGTAGCCGTTAGAGGGCGCTAAAAAGCGTTGTTGAAATAATAGTAAAAATTACTTTAATAATAACACAGTTAGGTTTAGAGGTTGAGATTAGGTTAGTTGCCAGACATTAGGTTTAGGAGTAGGGGGTAGATTTAGGGGTTAGTAGGCTAGTAGGTACCTACTGGCCCATTACTATGGGATGATTTTTGCTTGATAACGTCGCATTCAATCGACTGATCTCAATGAGGACTCCATAATGTGTTATCAATTAAACTATATATATATATATATATATATATATATATATATATATATATATATATATATATATATATATATATATATATATATATATATATTCATACATACATATACATACATACATACATACATACACACACGCACGCACGCACACCCACGCACGCACGCACACACATACACAGGCTACTAGCGATTTCAGGGCTAATAAGACGGATAGAAATGTTATTTTTATTCAGTTAAAGGGGTAAGATGATATAATTAAGTATTACTCAATCAATTAACAAGTATAATAATTAATTCAACTTAATTGGCTGCTTTAACCGATTAGTACTAATCTTGGAGTATTTTACCTAAAATAACATTAGGTACAACGAGATTAGTGCTAATCGGGGTCTGTGAAACCAGCCTTAAAAACCAAATAATATATACCAACAACAACAACAACAACAACAACAACAACAACAATAATAATAATAATAATAATAATAATAATAATAATAATAATAATATATTTAGCAGTTGTCATGTCTTATTACAACCCCTTGGTTCTGTCAGACCTTGCTCTTGTGGTTTATGGTGTCCCAGGACCCCTCAGTGGAATTATATTCTAGAATCGAGCTGTAGCCCAGCTATTGTATTTGTTTATGTCAAACCGACTGGATGCTACACTTTACGGGTCACAGTCAAACTTGCATGTTAGCTAGTCCTGGATTGAAGCTTGGATTGAAGCATAACGTTAATCTAAAAACAAATGCATGTAAATCTGAAAAAAAGAAAAAAAAATACAAATATATTGAAATAACTTCTCTAATTACTTCTGTTAAAACCAACAACTTTGCTGAATTGCGAGTTCCATACCGACGAACACACTCTAGCAATGTCATTATGTGCAGAGGTAAAAACACATGTTTAAAATTGTTTTGCTTTGGTATAAATATGTATTTTCTTAGGTTTGGCCAAATTGTGGGTACAGGGATATTATAAACCCAGGGTTTTAATTCACACGAGAACACTTTGCATGTCCAGAAAGGCGCTACAGAGACAAACTAACTAACGTCTGTATCGTCTTCATTCATCTGTGTGCTTTATCAAACAAATGGGGATGGCTAAATAAACAGGACTGTGCACACTCTCATAACGGCCGAGGAGGCTGTTACGGCAACTGTACGAGCAGCAAGCTGCAACACTGACGTCAAAGGACTCATCTGTTCTGCAAAAGAGGCTGCTAAAACAGACAACTACCTAATTTGCCTATTTTTTTTAACAAAAGAAGATAAAAGCTGACACACTACTCAATCTCAGACAATAGTGCAATAAGAATCCTTCATGATGCAGAGACGTCGAAGGCATGCCATAGTAAAGGCATCCTTTATCCATAGGCTATATCAAAATAAATAAATGGATTGCTTCCTAAAAGCCGGCAGACAACTGTAATGTAAACCTTATGTGGGCTGGGGTTTGATCCCAGTGAAATGTATGCTCAGAATTAGAAATAAACACTCGACAATGTTAACGAAGTGCACGTTACTAGTTTTTGCTACACAGCAAAAAATGAAAAAAAGATTTGAAATGGAAACTTTTTGTTTATTATTTAAGACGTGTTTCCGATTCGTGGAGCATTATGGTAATTAAAAAAAAAATTAAATTGCTATAGCATGCAAATATATAACCGACCGTCTCCTATAAATACCAATCCACGAACCGCCATGAAGGTACGATATCATTTTAGTTTGCTGACCCAAAGCAGCGATGCTTTCAACAGCTCACTTTATACCAGCTTAACCAGCAGCTCAACACCCGTGTCTAATTAAATAATCAACCGATTACATTTCCTAAGAATGCATACACTTCCAGGTGCAGCCCGGTACAGTGACAAGCGTAGGCCTAAGCACTGTAGACATTCCTGGTAAAATATTATCAGTAGGCTATAAAAAGAATTACTGTGGCCAAAAGTTTTGCATCACCTAGAATTTTAGGACTGAGGCATTTAATACAAAATAAAATAACGATATGAAGATAATTTAGATCTTTTATTTAACATCATGTAATCAAAGGAACTACAAAATGATATCTGAAAAGTCTATGTGAAGCCACAATAGTTGTACAGTATTTCATGTTAGATGTAAAAATGTCACATTTTGCTTTTTTTTCTTCTTCAGTTTTTCGTTAAGACTATGGAAAACTACAACGCGGTATGTAATTCAATATGTTAACGTAACATTATTCAGCAGGTTTCATTCGACTCAATGAAAGGTGTATTAAAATGCAATCCTTTGTTTAAATCCCTGGCTTGCCTGTAACCGTGCTCAGAGGTGTCGTTAAACTCCTGCACGAATATCCACTTCTGGCTCACAAAATGTCTCCACAGCTAAAGCTTCCTCTCACAGTTGTGCTTTGGGGAATGTACACAAACTGGCTTGTCAACAATATATAGCGAAGTGCACAGAGGCCATAACTAAGAATATTATTAACTAATAGCTAAGAATATTATTAACTAAGAATATATATTAACGACGTGATCCCAGATGACTACTGGTCCTCATTCAATGCAAACACAAATAAATTAGCTGTCAAACTGCAGTAACAGTCATTCGCTATCGTTTCAGCCCGCACTGCCGCACCACAGCAGACGAGGCACCATCCGGTGAAACCCTTGATCTGTTGATGAGCCCCCTAATCAAAGCCAGTTTGAAAACTTTGCATGTCATAGATTAGGCTCCTAACCCATTACACCTGGTATCAGTTAAGACACACTTTTTAAATTAATATTGATCCAACGGTTGAGGTATTTTATGGCCTCCATAATGGATGAAGCCAAAATTATTATGAAAATCAAACGATTTTTTTTTTTATGATTATTTTGGCTAAAGCTTCTAGCAGCATTTTGACAGCAGATGGCGGTGTTTCCTCAGAAAATGATTTTACTTTGTTAGTTGTTTCCTCGAACAGAGCAACACAGTGCCCGAGGGAGTGGTTCTTTGAGTTATATGTGCTGTTTTATGTTATTTAAAAAAAAAAAAAATACATGTAAAATCGGGTTGTTTACCCCAGTACGAATTGCATGTCTGTATGTTTCCCATCTTATTGTATTTTATTTAGGATTAGACGAACGATGTCTAACAAACCCCGCAGAGTTTTCATGTATAGGATGGCAATGCCCTCAAGCGATGTAGAAATGTTTTACCTTTTAACCTTAGCACCGTACTTAATAATTAAACTGTTTTAACCAGGTCGGGCACGGGTACCATGCTCCATAACAACCGCGTGTTTTCGTAGCTTAAAGTAACTGATTCCAAAATAACTTTTTGGAAGGATTTTTGTTTTTGAGGTTAGGAATGTTCTGTTCAACTTTTCTTTCAAATGCTTTATATAGATTTTTCAAATTGCACGTGTTGTATAAATGATTTGCGTATTTGTTTCCGACACCTAATGAAACACAGGTAAAGCCGTTCAATCCGGCTGATGAAAATGAATGTATACTGACTGTTTCTAGGCAAGAAGTCCTACTGTAAGCTGCAAAGATGCTTCGAAAAGTCAAAATGATACTCACATGTTTACAATTCGGGGATGGGATACAGTTATCTACATAACCTAACCAACATTTACATGTAATAATAATAATAATAATAATAATAATAATAATAATAATAATAATAATATCACTTAAATGCACACTTGCTGCATGTAACATTGTTATTTGTTCAAATATATCTTGATTTGGGTCATAGAAAGTAGTATGGAGTAGTGGTTAGGGCTCTGGACTCTTGACTGGAGGGTCGTGGGTTCAATCCCAGGTGGGGGACACTGCTGTTGTACCCTTGAGCAAGGTACTTTACCTCGACTGTTCCAGTAAAAACCCAACTGTATAAATGGGTAACTGTATGTAAAAATAATGTGGTATCTTGTAACAATTGTAAGTCGCCCTGAATAAGGGCGTCTGCTAAGAAATAAATAATAATAATTAATATAATGGCAAGAATGATGCAATACTAACATTACAATTGAGATTGAATCAAGTGTAAAACTGTTGTGTGTATTGGAGAAAAATACATTTAAAAAAATAAATTAAAACAAAAGATAGGAGATAGGGATGGGTAATTGATGTAGAGATCGCTTGACTGGAACTTTAGCATGGTATGGGAAAAGACGTCAGTTCGTCGATGAAACGTACAAGACAAACTCGAAAGAGAGAGCATGCACATACCCCATTGAGACACACACACTCATTTGAATGGGTACTTTCGACGGTCTGGATTTAAAAGCGTTTTGAGCCACGAGTATAAGGCTCTTAAGGAGGCAGTGTGGTCCAGTGGTTAAAGTCCAATGGGCTTGTAACGAGAAGGTCAAGGGTTCAAATCCCACCTCTGCCACTGACTGCCTCACTGTGTGACCCTGACCAAATCACCTAACCTCCTTGTGCTCCATCCTGCGGTCGATGTCCTATTGTAAGTGACTCTGCATGCATCGTTCACAGCCTCCCCCTGTAAAGCGCATTGTGATGGTGGTCCACTACGAAAGGCGCTATATAAAGATATTGGATCAAGGCGCCTGCCAGATTAATAAATAATAATATTGTCCAAAACGTTTCTTTAAAACACACATTTTATGTTGATATACGAATAGGAACTGGAAATATATAATATATAATATATCAACATACCCCCCCCCCCCCCCCCCCCCCCCAACCCCCCCCCCCAGTTCTTAAAAGGCATAACATTTAATTAATTAAATTCAAATGTTATGAAATACAGTTGTTTCCAAGTAGTTTCGTAATAGCAAAGCTCATTAAAAAGATGCTCAACATCTTCCAGCAGGTACATGGGGTAGAATGATTAACATGGGTGTGTTACAACTGCTCAATACAACTTTATTAAAATCATCCGAATAGTTAATTCACGAATACGAGATATAAGATGATCAACGCCGCTGTGATTTCATAGAAGGCTTGCAAGCTGTGAATGCTGTTAGCATGTGGTCGCGAGGATAGAGGCAGCATCATGCCACGCCCACAAACTATCAAGTTTTATTAAAAAAAGTGAAAAATGCTGCTAAAATGATCAAATATGAACATCAAACCGACACCTCATATTACAAAATCATGTTAAGATGCTGTGTGTACAATTTGGAAGTATTTGGACGTGGCACTTGTCTGTAACATGGAAATTGCGAACCTTCTTAGGGGACATAATGCATCCGTTTCAAAAGGCGGATAAAATGATTAAAATGTCACCTTGTTTAGGGTCTGAGGGTCAATTTGCATCAAACCCTATTACAAGGGACCTTCTCCTAGGTATTGATGCACTGTGTACCACTGAATGATACCTCTTTTTGTAGAGCCTTTGAATATTCAAATTGAAAGTATAGCGCAATCATTGATCGTCAAATCATTGGGTTCTGGAGGTTTTAAATAGTTGGCATGTGAGGAGAAAAAGTCAAACTTATATTTTACAAGCTGTAATACAATATTATTCTATGCCCTCAGCCTGATCTCAGACTAACTTGAGATTTTCAGTCACTTTTGCAAATATTTAATTCCATATATTGAACTTAGAAGCGCTTGGCTGAGCCTTTCCTAGCAACAATTTGTGAAGATTTTCAGCGTTTATTTTTTCACGTCTCCCAACATGTCTGGTAAGTTTATTGTTTATTTATTTAATTTGGTGCTTTTGGTTGTTTCTTCCAATCGTCCTTTTCATTTACCTGCAAGATATAAAATGCAAGGATGTTAGTTAATGGCATGGAATCCATCACAGTTGCTGTTAACTATTTTTCCACAGAGAGAAAAAAAGAAAACTACGGTTAACACATACAAGTATTTTTTTCTTCTTCTTCTATAACTTTACACATGTACAAGGAAAGCAGTTTTGACACTTTTACCGGTAAAATAAACATGTGCGTGTGGCGGGTATAATCTGAACCAGCGTTTCCATTCAAAGAACGTACACTTCCTTAGGTGAAGCACGCTTATGTTAACTAACTTTCAAACTCAGGTGCGCTTACAGCGCTTTCTGTCCTCGGGTCTTCAGTTGTTTTTTAGTAAGCATTTGTTGATATATATATATATATTTTTGTAACATTTTGTAAAATGCATTCGATTATGAAAGGCAAATAGTGATCGGAAAATAAACACGTGACCGTAATAGTGGTTGGGGGGTACAGTTAATGATTTTAGAAAAAAATAAATGTATATTACGTTTCTGTTCGTTACAGAAAAAAAAAACTATATACAGACGTAATTTACAGTAAGGACAGGAGCATAAGCTTTGTGGGTGATGATTAAGCGTGGCCGTTGAAACAGGGCGTATCTTTCAATGCGCCAACTTTTTAAAACCCTACTAAATAACGCAGACATCTTAATATATGAATATTTATTAGGTCCGTGCTGGCGTTTTTCTACTTTCACATTACACTTTTTATTTATTTATTTATTTATTTATTACCGGTAATAGCCTATAATACATTGTTTTTTGTTTGGTTTTAAAATACAGCAGTTACTAGATGCCTTTTATTTTTCTAGCCAAGGTGTGGCGTTGTTTGTAAGAGAAACATTTTAGGAAGTATTCTACCTGGGTCGCTATAACAAATAAACAAACAAACCCTAATTTGCACACTCTCGGAGTATTCAAATACGATAAGGTCCCAGTTCTCAAAATCACAGTAGAAGGCTCTTAAAAGGCATTTTAGTACGTTCTCTAGGTTGGCTGGGCGCCTAAACTATACTTACTTTTACGCACTCCAAGGTTTAATCATTTCATGCAAAATACACCATAGTTTTTATTTGTTTTGTTAAATGCACAAATTCGCCACAGCCACGTAATATAACTGCATTCAGAAGCCTTAAATGTGCTTTATACCAAAACTGCTTACGTAGGCTATTCTCTTTCTTAGTTAATAACAACGCATTTAAACAATAAGTGTTGTGTTTTCTTATTTGTTTTTGGTACTTAAAACATTACTTACATCTTCGCTCTGTCGCTTACTTCTATTACACAGTTACATCTATCGTGATCGTTAAGATCCCCGGTTCAAGCAACATGTTTTTCTTTAGCTGTAAATCCGCAAGTTTTGTTCTCGTCCTGGTAATTTCGTTATGTGCCTTTTGGAGTTCAACCCAAAAATTATAACCAGGTGACTTAAACACCAGCGTTTGAGGCAACAATACATTTCATCAATTTTCCTAGCATTATTTTGTCAAAAACAATAAAAAAATACTTTTGTCTAAAATGTACTAATGGCGCTTCCACACAGCGTCTGTCTTCAAGTAAAATGCAGTTCTGTAATCTGAACCTTTAACCTCTTCACTGCCGCCCTAGCTTGAAAAAAGATATATTTATTCTTATTTGGGTGCATTTAGGCAGTCTGTTTTAACATTATCTCCTAAAAGTAGAATATGCAAGTGGTATATGTGCACGTGTGTCGTGTATCTAGTCACATTGTACTAATTTAGATGGAAAATAGTTAAATTGTTACATTTGTACAGAGTATTCAGCAATCTATGGGCGGACCTATTGAAACCCATTAGAAGTAAAATGGCAAATGACATTCAAGAACCAGAGGCCATTTTAACAGAAGAAATATCTGCGCATTATCTCGTTTTATCTTTACCAAACATTCTGTATTAGTAGTAGTGAGGGTAGCGTCATTGGATTTAGGTGGTTCTGGTTATATCTGGTTTGCTGAGAAATGTGTACACAGTTTAGTGACGTCATGAAAACCCATATAAAGAATCAGACAGCTGCACACTTGTATTCACAAGTATGAGTGGAGCGCCCATATATTTAAAGATTTTACGCGCGTAAAAACGCTTCCAACTGGACAAATGCAATTTTTAAAAAATGCAAATGTCATAACAAATGCAATCTGGTGTATACCTTATAAAAACTATATTACCCCGATCACCCCACCTAAACCTAAGTTATCTGTTACCAACACATAGAACATGACAATCCCATTGATAATACCTTGTGATTTATATCACTGTATTTTAATATTAAACAGCAACGACCTCTTACTCCTAAAAGCGCGCTACAGGTTCGTAAATGTGTATCGCTTTTCACGTGTCTGTTTCAATTGGTGTGTTATTTATTTTTTATTTATTTATTTATTTATTTTAATAGGAATAAATAAGACCAAGGTTTACCAGGGAGTGAGAGTCAAGACTACTGTGAAAGAATTACTACAACAGAGGAGGGCGCTTCAGGCAGCCGAAAGAGCAACGCAGGTAAGACAACTCAAGCTGTCATTAACTCTCCCCCCCCCCCCCCCCTCCCCCCTGCAGGCCAAGTAGAAAACAGCACCCGTGCCCCAAGGTGCAATACATTGGGAGTGCAAACTGCAGTAACCAGTGATATAATGAAGTCATGTATTATAGAAAAGCCGTATAGGAGATGTGTAATATTGTAGACACAGTTGTGAAATGCTACAGAAATAAAACTGACAAAAAAATGCAGCACAGAAGCAGTCTGCAACACTTTTTTTTTTTAATAAAAACATTTTAAGACCAACACCACCACCCCCCCCCCCCCCCCCCCCGTGTCCAATGAAAGCTATTTATTTCCTTGGATAAACTTTTATATTCCACTCATTCCACCATGCTATGCAGCAATATACTGTAAAAAATAACATAGTTTATGAAAAGTTTCAACAAAATAACATTCCATTCTTGTAAAAACGTTATGACCCCTCAACACCCAAATCCGCTCAACAAGGAAACTGCATTGTTTTAAACGCTTCGTCAACTCTGATAAGATTTCCCAGTGCGTGTTTTGGTTCGCACCCGAGGGGTATCGTTTGCGCAGTAACCCGTGTCAAAACAGCTCCCGTGTAAGCATACACGTCCCCGTTGAGTTCGGACATGTCTGAACGCACAGGCATGGACTATGGTTCTATTCATTCTAAGCCAACACGGTAAAAAAAATAAAAATAAAATAAACAAGGGTGTTTGAAATCTGGGAAGCATGCCTATTTAATAGTTTATTCATGTGTATCCTCGTTTTGCAATAATAGGCACATAGAGAAATAAAACAACCCCCTAGCTAATACCCGTTAGTGGTGCTGTATGGAGATGTAAGGTAACACTGGCCCCTCTCCAACAAACTCAAAACAGCTGATCCGGAAGAAGCCGCACTTTCTAATAATCCAAGATGTGTTTTCTGGAAGTGCGCAGCGGTCATTATTTTTTTACTACAATCACACATCACTTGTATAATTATTTCACAAGACGGTGTACCGGTGATCATTATTCATTCATTTCAGATTCGTAAAGAGCTTATTAACAGAAGAAGCATCAACTTACCCGATAAGAAATAATAATAAAAACAGTTCAATTCATGTTAAGGCTTCATGGTTGTGTGAGCCTGTTTTATTTTAACCATTTTCTTTCTTTCTTTCTTTTTGGCAGATATATCAAAGTACCGATAACAGCGTACAGTTTCCAAGTCACACATCCTTTGCTGGTAGGTTGAAAATTCACCGATGACCCTTTTTTCACGTGGCTCTCCTTAGAGTTGGTTTCATATTCAAATCACAGACCCTGAAACCCCTAGGTCCAATGCAGATGAGTTTTGAGAACGGATCAGATCCTGGCTTGTTTAAAATAAAGCTGTCTCAGCTCAAGATCAGAGATTAGATGCGTTCTTTTGGAAGTTAGAAATCGCTTTCTTTTCAATAGGCCTAGAATCATCGAATCTTTTTGGTACCCTGGTCGGTGCCAATCTTCCTTTGTTTCATTAGAATCCGCCCATTTTATAGGTCGGCATTTTGAATATTGAGCAAGTTCACAGTTACATGGCAAAGCACTTTCTTGGAATAAATAAAGTAGGGATTAAATAAAATGAATTTGTTTAAAAAATTGGCCAAGACTGAGTTAAGTACATTTAATTCCCAGCAGGTATATACCATTAGCAGGTATATATATATATATATATATATATATATATATATATATATATATATATATATATATATATATAGTAATTCAATTTAGTAGTTCTACCCTATATGCCCCTTATAAAATAAAATATAATAAAATAAAATGACAAAAAATAATGTGTATGCCATTATTACATTTAAAACATACCTGAAATATTGTACCATTCGATTTTAGATCAATACTGACAATGCAATAAAAGAAAAAAGGCCACACATTATCAAACTGACTTAATAACAGGGTTCATTTATTTGAAAGACTTATACAGTTCTTCACTGCTGCAAGAATTGAGTAACAGTGTCAGAAAAACTATTTTAAGTGTAGGGTGTTTGCATCAGGGTTTGCACATCTAACTATACAATGCTGGTGTGTGTTGGAATCCTGGTACAAGTTAAAACCCGTTTTTATAAGCTTTATCAAAATGTAACGATTTCTACAAAGAAAATAAATCATTTTTTGAGACTTTCCAGCTAAAGTCCTTTTTATCTGTAACAAGGTCTTATTTGATGCTCTCAGAGAACCAAGTATTCAAACACTGCTGCCAAAGTACATTTATGTTGAAACAAAAAAATAAATAAAACCAAAACAATAAAAAAAACTTACATTACAAGTTTCCTCGCCCTTCAGCTGGGAAGAATGTGTGGATTGTTTTTTACAAGGAGAGACAGAAGAATCGATTGATAAACTATTCTCTTTTTCTGTTTAGTCATAACCCCCCTTTATAAACGTGTATTCAAATGTGATTTTACTGTTGGCTGGAGATCTCATGACATCACTTGTGAAGTCGGTACTAATTTAAATGTCTTCTTCATTTGGTAGCTCCATATTACACAGCCCCTGCAAACACAGCTGAGACCAACTGTTTCCAGCCCGGCCAGTATACGGACAACTTTTCATACGAGCAGATGGTGTCTAATGCTTTGGAAAACCAGCAGATTATGGATATGCTCATGCAACCAGACAATTACACGGCAAGCGCACTGTATCCTATGCCAATCGCCCAGCACGGCTCCTATGGAAACTACCAGCAAGGAGCTGACCATTACAACTCAGCAATGGTAAGCATAAAGTCTAGAATATCCCATTCATTCGGGTGTATGCGTTCATGAATAGATCACATATACTGGAATCATGTTGTCTGATCAACGTATGTATGACGTTTGAAGGTAGACAGGGATACACTTTGAATTGAAAGAATAATAATACGTTTCTCTCTGTCTACCTGCAGTTTAGTATAAAGAAAACACGTCAAAAGGTGTTTAAGAACACGTTTTCAATAATAATAATAATAATAATAATAATAATAATAATAATAATAATAATAATAATAATAATTTGTACGTTCGAAATACTGTTATTGTCGGGGTTTTTTTTTTGCATAATCATAATTAATTCCACCTTTCTATTGTCCAGGCACCCAGTTCTATATCTGACTCTTCCAATGTATCCAGCCCGGTGGATTACAGCAGTTATTCACCTCCGCAGAGTTACTCGTCCGCATCGTCGAGTTACGGCTCCCCCACCCACGTGGACCCGCGGCACTACGGTTCGATCCCAGAAGATTGCCACTCCCACCACTGCACGCTTCCATACGGCTGCTGCTTGTCGCAGGCTCCCAGTCCCCAAGCCCACATGAATCAGCTTCCTGAATACATCCCATACTCCACCTCCGACTGCTTATATTCCTCCGCCATGACAGAAGAGAGCTTTATTAGGCGAGAACCGAACAACTGGGATATGTGCTACCTTTAAAGCTGTTAAATACGGGTTATAGTTGTGTGGCTGTGGTCGTACCTGTACTGCCAATAGAAATCAAGACTGTCAGGAACAATTACGTCATGTTTGGAGTGCCGATGTAACGAACGCGGCTTAAGAATGACCGCACCATGAACCGCTTGTCCCCATTGAAGTGAATGGATGTTGACCGTTGAGCAAATGTTATGTTTTTATGTCCTGTGGGTTTTTTTTTTTAATCTTGTATATTTTTCAATTTTGAACACATTTGTACATATATTTTTGTTTTGTTTTTATCATGAACAACAATAATAATAATAAAATCCTATAAAACATTTTTTTTATATATATATTGTGTATGTCTTTAAAGTTGCAGCGTCCCAAATTGAAACCTGTTATTATAGGAGAGCAGCAGGTATGTATTGCCTATTTTACACATTCAGATCTGCTAATTTAACATCTCAAGATTCTCCTCCCATTTTCTAATAGGCCTGCTGTGTGTATTGATCAGTTTGTGGTATTTCCGGTATCAGTTCACAATGACTGAGGCATGGCATGTGTTCTTCACTGGTGCAATGGTGAGTGCCATGGCCAGCACCATACATCACGTCACAAAGATGTGCATTGTGATTGGTTTGCGTTACGTTGTTGCCTGTGCGTTGCCAGCTTGTCGCCTGCATGCCTGTCTCTCGTGTGACCACCTCAAACTGCAAGGCAACACGAGAGACGCGCATGTAACTGGATCCCTTAATCTTCCAGTCCAAGGGCTGATAACAAATCCACCACGCTAAACAGGGCTTGGTTCAAATCCATTGGGGCTTAGTGTTAAACCAACCACCAGAGGGACCCTAAATAGTATGAGTCAAAGAAACATTGTCACTGAGAAAGAAATGCAATGGAAATAAGGACAGCAGAAGGCTTTCCCCAATTCACACCAGACCCCATAGGCATGCAAGATTTCATATCAACCCTCCTTAGTTACTGAAGAAGAAGAAGAAGAAGAAGAAGAAGAAGAAGAAGAAGAAGAAGAAGAAGAAGAAGAAGAAGAAGAAGAAGAAGAAGAAATGTATTGTTTAACCTCCTTCTGTTTACTTGCTATATTTCCACATCTTTATATAATATGAAGTGGGCCCTTGATACTGATGTGATACAACCATCTGCATTTTGTATTTGTAAGAGCCCACTTGTATTAAGGTGGAAAGGACGTCACATTAAAATGAGCCTATACTGTTAATGTATTGTTCTTAAATAGTGTTAATGCAATACACTGTAAGGTGCTGTGTAAGATACAAGCTGATTTTCACCCATTCAAGTGGCAAAGCCATGGATAACAGCTCTGACCTCTCCTGGGCTTAAGAAACATCAATCAATACCAAAATATAATACTACAAGAAACTCTCCCACACTTGTTTATTCCTTCATTTCTACACGCTTGTTGTGCCAACAGTGGGGGCCTACAAGATACAGGTACGGCTATCATATGTCATTACTTGACTTGACATATTGTCATTGGTATGAGTCCTTTTAAATAAAAGGCATATGCACAGTTCCCAGTGCATGCCAGCTAGGAAATTACTCAGCCTACGTTTGGCAACTGCAAGCCAATTTGTTTTTTCACTTAACACCTGCATGCAATCTGTTTAACTGATAAACTATTTAAGATGGAAATTAAAATCTGGGAGGAATAGCTCCAAGCGGCCATCTCAGCAACCCCCATTGCTTCTACCTGCAGCAGGCATTTTGTGGAAACTCTCAGGAATAGTGTATGAACATTATGTTTTCTATGGGCTTCAGTGCTATAAATCATACTAAGCTGTAGGATTGGCAGACCATTTAGTCCCACAGGCCCCGACACACCCTGAATGAACTGAAGATCTTATCACACACACAAAAGCCTTTTTTTTTTTTTTTTTTTTGGCTGAGTTTGGCATTTATAGCGCTACATGTTTCTGCTAGCATTTTGTGCAAACATCTGCTTGCAGTGCTGTTGAAACAAATGTCATAAGGTTTGTCTTTCAGCATCTCATAAACCAGAGCCGAACCCACAACTTTCTTTTTTTTCTACTCTCCTCCTCTTCCTCGTCTAACATTGCTGTTAAAGCAGCATGCATTGTGATTGGTTTGCGTTACGTTGTTGCCTGTGCGTTGCCAGCTTGTCGCCTGCATGCCTGTCTCTCGTGTGACCACCTCAAACTGCAAGGCAACACGAGAGACACACATGTGACCCAGGGCTTTAGTAGTTCTTGGAGATAGGATGGCCCAAATTCATGAAGGACCTTATGACTTATTACGGCAACTTTAAAATCAGTTGGGTAACCACTGGAATATTGAGAAAGACGATGCAGACTTCAAAGACAACAGCATTCGAAAATATGTAAAAACTACAGCACCCCGATTCTTTATAGGTTTCTATATCCTGTGTCTGCATATCAAAAGTGGATTGGAGATCAGATCATGTTTAACACAAGGAATGGAATGAATGAAATAAGCAGGTCTGGTCTAGCATGGGTAACACATCTTGCACACAAAAAGGGGACTTTGCATGATTTTGCTAATGTGAATAATATTTGCAAATCTAGGTGTGTACTGTAACACAAGAAAGTGAGTTATTATTTGGAACACTGAAATATGACTTTAGAAAGCAGCACACACACCATATATCTATATATCTATATATCTATATATATCTATATATATCTATATATCTATATATATCTATCACAATTTAAAGTGAAAACTGCACCACCAGCCAAATCCACTGAAATATACTATAGTATTTAATGACTAAACTAGAAAAAAACAATTGTGTTTTGGGACAGTATTCTATATGCTATCTTACTATCTGTCTGTGGAGTTTCATTGACTATTCTAATTTGATCCAAGACCTCCACACTGACTGTTTGCGTTGGCGCTACCCTCCCAAGGTTACTGTTTTGTAAATGAACCCTTTCATTCTGTGTGTCACGTGTATTGTCATCAAAAAACTCCAGATCCCATCAGCCCCAGAGTAGCCCTGAAGGCAGGCTGATGGCTACAAGTGATTCCTTTAAAAACCTCAAAGATATACAAAAAAAAAAAAAAAAAAAAACTTAACACAAAAGAAATGTCCTTTTTTTTATTTCTGGCCAAATTAGGATACATTATAATTGAAGTGATGTGGTTGTCTGAAATGCCAAACAGAATGAATCAGATATTAGATGATGACACATTATCACATTAAGAACAGACACAATTTAAAATCATTTTATTTAACTACACATTATAAAAAAACATAGTATAACATACTGTCTAAGATATATATATATATATATATATATATATATATATATATATATATATATATATATATATATATATATGTAAGCTTCTATCTTAGCGCCCTATACTATATTTTGTATAATTTATAGTTAAATAGGAATAGTTAAACAGTAAGGCTAACTTTAATGTGACATTGTTTCCATCTGATTCAGACTATCTGAAATTACTTATGGCTGTATTCAATGCAATTCAATACCCCACAGCTGTCCTTCCTTCTAATCATGTGTGCTGTTATCTTGGAATTCCCCTTTTGAATGGGTTTACAATGGAAAAGCTGGGTGAGGGAGGGGTCTTTTCTGTATATATTAGCACAGTAAAAACATTAATGTTACAGTGAAGATGCACAGAAGGACGGCTTGGTTCAAACTTCCTTACTGCAGAACCCTACTAACAGAATTCCCCTGCATTTAGTGAATGATTCACCAGGAGAGTTAAGGAGTGGCAAAATGCTTATCAGCTTGAACCTACATGACTCCAGGCAGGAAAGTGTGCTGCTGAATTCTGTGACCTATGACCCTGAACAGCTCCACACACAAGTCCTGTCTTGTGGAGAGCAAGAGGAGATTAAAATGCTGTCTGTAAGTCAAACTATACCTATACAGGATATACTGTACAATGCATAGTGCTGTTGGGCAAGCAGCAGCTTGCCATATCCTTGTTCAGACTGTAGTTCATACCCCACATCCCAGGGGAAAGTAATTCTCCAAATTCAGCTGTTTAATTTAGGGTTATACCTGCTTTCTTTCCACATACTAATACACCTAATGCAGTGCACAACACAAATGCATCAAACCATAACAATGTGACAAAAAGACATATGACACAGCTTTGGACCGTTTTTACTCATTTATTTTCATAAATAGGATGTTCTCTCAGTAATACGAGTACATAAAACCTGGAAGCGATTCACCAGCAAGGAGGAGCACGGCACATGCACACCGTCATGACATTCTTTAAAAAAAAAAAGAATACATTTAGAGAGGTTTGTAATTGTAACAGAATGCACAGGAGTAAACTAACACAAGTTCAGGCCCTGCATTGTTAAAGTGCATGTGATAAACCAAGCAGAAGCAAACCTATGAACAAAGGGTCCCTCACTGCAGCTGCCCAGAGTGCTTTTATTCATGTAACATCTGACATTCACTCTTCAGTTATTTAGAAGAAAAAGATTGCACAGCAATCATCACTTCATTTCACAGAAATGATCTTTTAAGAAACTGCTGACAGCTGCCATTGAGCAGTTTCACACAGTAACGCCTCAGCCTGCTCAATTTCAGCATCAGCTTTCCACACATTAAACAGAGTTGTTCATCCAAAATGTAAAGGAAATCCGTCGCTGTCAGTGCTATCAAATATTGAATAACTGTAGGTTTGGTGATCTCAGGCAGAGATATTTTCTATCCCCTTACCCCTGTTTGAACTCTGAGGTACAGTCGTGTACAAATGTATTAGAACACTCCGTTGCTTTTGTAGTTTTGATTTGTTGTGCATGTCAAATCAGACCACTGTCATTGAAAATCTTGGAAAGTGATTCTGTTTTAAAGTGTTTAGTGAGTCTGATTTAATTGATGACTTTAATAGTAAGACAAAAGGAACACTTAGCCACACATGGTGAAACACATGAGACTTTTTAAAAGTTGTTTAAGATGCCTAATTAAAGCACACAGCGGTCTAACATTTTCACACGAGTATATGCAGGTTGGTATATAAAGGTATAAAGGATGTAAATGGTAAATCTTGAGGTGGTCTAATAACTTAGCGCACGACCGTATGCTTTTTGTTCTTACTCCTGCGCCTCTCCCCTCTGGTGTACTATCCTCCCTGCCTCGAAGGGTTAATTTTAGGTGTGGCTCCACCAGAACGGGGCCCCTAGGGCTAATCATACAGCACCACTCCTGTCTCCTCATTGCCCTGTCTAGTGAATATGAATGCACAAACACTGCCCTATAGTTGACAATATAACGTGGTTGTATTTTTTTCTTATTATTTAAATATCAATATTACATTTTTGCCAAGGTCTCTAAATGTACCTTTAACATGCTTTTAATTGTTGTTAAGCTGTTTTACCGGTGAGATCATGTTGACCCTTTTTTCTAACTTAAAAAACGGTTACCATATAAAAAGTAATCATTAACGCACCATGAAAACATTTATTAATACGTCAGAACGCTGGCAGTTGTTAACAGCTAATGCTATGACAACCAATAATCACTCTTATTTGGGAATTAAACAACATAATCCCTGATGATAATGACCCACTTCCCTTGAATCTCTGAACAGATGCCATTGAATCCTTATCCACTCACCACATACACCAGATTTCTAAGAATCAGCACAATTTACATACAGAAGCAGGTGTTTGTAGGCTGACATTTACAATCGGCACTGGCCTTATCGCCCGTTTATCAAATAACATATCATTTACTTGTAAATGTTCATTTTAATATGCCATGTTAGGTCTCCAGTGTAACATAAAATCTGTTATCTTAGAAAGGAGTCGTTACAGTTTAAACAGTTCAGTGCTGTGTTCCGTTGCAGTGTTTATTTCCAAGCCATTCCCCTGACTCTCTGTGTTTTTTTCTGTGTCATTCTCCTGACCCTCAGTGTTTATTCAGAAGAATGTCACAGCATGTGGGATTTGAAAAGGAACTCTTTTTTTTGTGGTAACGCAAGGCTAGGGGGCATTAATAGTTGAGGACCAAGATGGACGAGAGAGGCAGAAATCGTATTCCTGCTGTTGCTGGCGTTGATGCTGCTGTAAAAAAAAGCCCAGCCCTATAAAAAGCCCAGCCCTATAATTAAGATCATTTGATGTTGGCCAATTTTTATATTAACTGAATTTATTCAAATAAAATTCTTACTAGGTGCTTGGTATAATAAAAAGTAACCTAAGGACACTCCATTATCTAACTAAGCAAATATATAATCTACTTTTGGCATGTGTTTTGACAGTTTTTGGAAATAATAGAATGCATTTTGGACAGTTCACCTTGATTTGCTGAAATGTATGAAACTCACTGTAAAACTATTTACTGGCGTTTTACTCCTTGAAAGAAGGAGATGAAGATTTACATGATTTCATAGCCAAGGCTCACTTTAGCATGCCTTTCTAGCAATGTTTTACTTGTGAGATCATTTGTCTTTTAACCATCTGAGAGACAGAGAGAGAGAGAAGTGTGCAAATGTATTAGAACGCCCACCTGCTTCTGTAGTTTTGATTTGTTGTGCATATGAAATCAAGCCACTGGAACTAAAAATCTTGGAAAATTGTCAAAATAGGCAAATTAGTTATTGTCTAAAATTAACTGAAGTCTTTAATAGACCACACATGCAATTCATTTCAAATAGTCAGAGAAAAGGAACACATAGACTAGAGCCACGAATGGTAAAATGTATGAGACCTTTTTAGGAGTTGTTAAAGATGGTGTAACATTTTCACGCATGAGCACCTATTGCTTCTATATGACCGATTACTGACAGAACATTGAAATTCTCACACCCTGAGGTTTTTCATGCAGGTAGGTATATAAAGGATATAAATGACAAATCTTCAGGTGTTCTAATAAGTGTGCACACTGCTGTATATATATATATATATATATATATATATATATATATATATATATATATATATATATATAAAGAATTAAATCAATAAATAAACAGTCCACATTCAGGCTGGTGCAGCAGGTGGAGATGGTAGAGGCATTGACACATATTGATTCATGTTGGGACCCTTATTTCCTAGGAGGACGATGAGCTTCGATGATTATGGACTAGCCCTGTCCTGCCCTTCCTCAGTAACTGCCTCACCTGTTAGGAAAGTCAAAGACAAGCTGTTAGTCTACAGTTACCTGGATCAGAAGCACTCAAGGGCTGTGTACAAACATGCCTGGTCTGCTGTGGAACTTGAGATGCAGCCCACTCATTACAAGAGTGTTCTTTAATGCAATTTCTATTCCATATACAGTGAGCACACGCATTGCAGTGTTCTGAATGCTCCATCGTGCTTGAAACAATTCAATACTGCTATTGAGTGGGGTCAGCTGGACGTGATATTAACCGCAGTGTAACAAGCACCATGTCCGCTTTGACTCCCATTGTATTATTGACAAGGTGCTGATAACAGACGGAGGACGACATGAACATAAGTGACACTGAGCAGGTTTGACTGGAAAGAAATCTGGCTGCAGGACTCATTTTATTGACCGGATTCACACAGCCTGGCATGTTTGAAAGCTCTTTGTTGTGCCAAACCTCAGAGCCGAGTGCTGCTTTCCATCTTTCCCACATCTAAGAAGACAACGAGCCGGGAAAGTTTCTTGCTGTTTCTTGCTGTTTCTGAATTGGTTTAATTTAAAACTGAAAATCAGTCTCTGCCAAGTCACATGCCACTCCACCCATGCACAACAAGACCGAACTGCAATAGCTTGTTCATACCAGGCACGAGGGAGTACTGAACTCTGATAATCTTAATATATAAAGAAGAAAGATTGTCTGTCTGGCTGTTCCTTTCTGCATTCGGGACCCGCAGGAGCCAGTGCAACCAAACTCTGAATGGCCTTTCATCCAGAGGAAGTTCAAGGGTTATGTTTGGATCCAAAATTTTGACCCCCGGGGTACCTTATTTAGTAACCCCATTGCTGGATCAATACAGTAGCCATGTATCTCAAATAAAAAAAAAAATTAAAGTTAAAAAAAGGGAAAGGGATCTGAGCGCATTGTGCAACACCCAAGATAATTAACTATAGGAAACCATAATGTTACCGTTCCTCAATCTGTCATGCATGAAATCTTAAAATATTGAATTTCCCCGGGCAACGCTGGGTACTTCAGCTAATATAAAATCATTTCTGTCCATTCCACAGACTGAGCCCACCTCTTTTTTTTTTTTTTTAATAATTTAGTCGTTGCCAATTAGTTTTTATTATTTTCTCCCCAATTTGAAATGCCCAATTATTTTTTTAGGCTCAGCTCACCGCTACCACCCCTGCGCTGACTCGGGAGGGGCGAAGATGAACACACGCTGTCCTCCGAAGCATGTGCCGTCAGCCGCCCGCTTCTTTACACACTGCGAACTCACCGTGCAGCCGCCTCAGAGCTACGGCGTCGGAGGACAACGCAGCTCTGGGCAGCTTACAGGCAAGCCCGCAAGCGCCCAGCCAGACTACAGGGGTCGCTGCTGCGCGGTGAGCCGAGGACACCCTGGCCGACCTAACCCTCCCTCCCCCCGGGCGACGCTTGGCCAATTGAGCGCCGCCCCCTGGGAGCTCCCGTCCACGGTCGGCTGTGGAATAGCCTGGACTCGAACCGGCGACGTCCAGGCTATAGAGCGCATCCTGCACTCTAGCGAGTGCTTTTTACTGGATGCGCCACTCGGGAGCCCCCCCACCTCTTTTGACTTAGCAAGCAACACTGGTCTTTGAACCTGGAGGTCTGTTGATCCCTTTTTAGTTCCAGTAAGTACTTATTAATTTAAGTATGTTATTAATTTAAGTATATTAAAATCAATGGGAATCTTAATGAGGCAATCTGGGTGCACAGGAACAGACTATGACATGCTAATTCTGTGCAGGTTTTAAACGTGTATAAATTCCATGCTGGAATGGGCTCTATTTTAAAACACAAATCATATTTTCAATAAAACAGCATATCATAAGCAAGAAGCAGCTCAGTTGCAATGATGATGGCCAGTTCAAAGCAGTTCCTTGCTACTTTTATTTCACAATCTTGTTTGTTGTGATTGTCCTCACTTCTTTTAATTTGATTCAAAGGTGCTAGAAGCTGCTAATTCCAATTGGAAGACTATTGAAATCTTTAAAGAGCATGCAAACATGAAACATCCATGTTTGTCCCGGCACTGGTTTATACAATTACTGGTTCTTGTATTTTTGTCTGTAAATGTGCAGGTGAGATCCAGGCCTCTAACTGAAGTGTTGCCTACCCTCTCCCCCTCCTCTCCGGGCTGGACCAGGTGGATGGGCTGCTCGTTCTCCAGATTCCGGATGCTGGGGTCCGCGGCGTGGTGCAGGAGCAGTTTAATGATTTCTTCTTGGTAGATTTCATTCCTCAGGGCGGCAGCCATGTGCAGAGCTGTATTACTGTGAGCCTGGCACCACAGAGATAAAAAAAAAAAAAAAAACAACAACAGCAACATCTTCTGTTATCTTGTGCAGATAAGCATTTCATTTCTAATTAATATGGGATGCAAAGGCAAATTTTCATGAGGGGGATTAAACAAATATAATGGTAGTACGATTAGGAACAGGAAGTAGCTGCAGCCTATAGTTCTGAGAAGTTTCTTGTTAGTTTTAAATGTGCAGCTCAATTGATTTTAACCTGAAAATTAGCTTTTGCCTCGAACTTGCTTCAGAAGAGTTTTGAAGTTGCAGTGTCACAAATGATTTATTTTTGTATTTATTAATTCAGAAGGTTATTGCCTTAGAAGTAAGAGACACATATGGTAACTCAGTGTTGACATCACCTCGCTGGTATATGACAATACAGAATGCTGCAAGTTCAAAGTGATTGTAGCTTAGAAAATAACTCCAGGAATCGTACCTGTTTTGCACTTCTATGAGCTACATAGCTCTCAGGTGTAGCAAACATATTTTTTAAATTTTAAAATACGAGCTCTGGTGCCACATTAGGTTAGGTTAGGAAATGTGTTACATTTGCACTTCCTGGGTTATTTCAACTCAGCAGTGTCTTCTGGGTCAAAGATTGTTACTAGCTGAAAGTCTGTCAGTCAGTAGGGGAAGCAGCTGGTTGGTTAATGAAGGCAAAGAAGCCGTTGAAGGGAAGGAGACAAGCTCAGCCTCCAGATGAAATGACCAAGGAAGTGCAACGCTATCTGAGAGTATGGCTCTATAACACATGCTTCTTTCAAAACTGCATAATGGAGACCGTGACAATGGATGGAAGTGGACAACGCTTTGAGGAATAATGTTTGCTACACTTCAACAGACCCCATATACTTGTGACTGCACAAGGCTCTCTACACATACCTTCATGTTAACAAAGTCCTCATCCTTTCCAGTGTTGAGTTCTAAAAAGAATTTCAGGAGTAAATAGTTCCCTTCTTGAACTGTGAGGTGGAGCACAGATTTACTGCTTTTTATATCCTAAAAAAAAAAAAACCACAAAAGAACTCTTCTGTTACTAAAAGCTCGAATAAAAGAAATGAGACATTTGGCATGGGAATTCTCACATTTTATTAAATATAAATTACAAATACAAAAGTAATAATTCATTTATTGTGTAGTGCTGTTCATGAAATGGTGGGGTTAACGGCACAAGTACTTCCCTTGATAGCTTTGACAGTGAGCGCACCTCAATCCTGAACACCCCATGAGTTAATCTGTGCTGAACTGTTTGGTGGTTTTATGAAATGGACTGGTCCACTGGTAGAGTTAAGCAGGGTCCTAAACCTGATCTCTGAAACTCTGCGACAAGACAGCCTAGTGAATTAGCCCTCTAAGACAGTGAGCTTGTTGTTTCACGCAGAGCTCCCAAGGGTTAGAGAATTAAGAGGCTGGGAATAGGTTTGTCTCATAATGGAGATCACCAAATAATAATATAAGAAGTGCATGTCACTGTGTGAGTTTTGCCCTACCTGGCTGGTAACATTGGCTCCAGCCTGGACTAATAGTTTAATGCAGGCCATCACTTCGACAATGCGCCTCTCCAGTTCTTTCTGTCTCTCTGGGGAGATTGTGAGGTCATGGTTCAGTTCCCGGCGCATGGAATTATGGGTTAAAACAGCACAGTGCAGAGGAGTGTGACCTGAGGAAAGAGTCAAAACGATGCAGTCAGAACAATTGGTGCAAGCATATCAAACTGTTAAGAGACCTGTGTGTTTGTTTCTTACCTTCAAAGTCCAATATTTCTAAACCGATGGTCGTCGCTGTGGACAATATCACCTGGAAGGAATGACACAGTAAATATATACCAGGGGGGCTTTCCAGCACTAACCCATAAAGCATATGTAGTGGGACAGGGTGGAGTGAGATGAGTGCACTAGCACCTCACCTCCAGATGTCTGGGTTCCAATCGGTCTGGGATCACACTTTGGTTTGGGGATCTCAGCTTCACTGGACAGTATTGGGAGGGACCAACTCTCTCACAACCTAAAAGGATTGTCCCTCCAGTCCAGAGCAGGGAATGATACATCAAACAGAGAAAAAAGTATTATGCAATCCCAAAAAGAAAGTATTGAAAAAAACTACCTGTGCGTGCATAACAGGCTGCATCCTTAGGCACTGTCATTTTGTTGGCAGCACTGGAGATAGGAGAATTAATAACCAGCAGAGCAGAGCCAAGATGTTAACATTTTATTTATTTACTGTTTTCCTTGTTTTCTTCTTTTTTTTATTAGTTTAAGGGTCTGTAAGATGGGAACTTTGCCTACAAATGACAAACACAAATGAAATATTTACTTTGGAAGTGGTTTAATTTATAACGCAACTGCCATGGGGTATAGTTGAAGAAAAGAACTTGTCTTCTGCCATATAGTTCTGCTGATATCATGTGCATTGAATCCTGCTTTTTGCTTCATACATTTTGCTTCATAAAGTCAAATGAAACCTGCTGAATAATGTTACGGTAACATGTTGAATTGCATAACGCTTTGTCGTTTTCCATGTACTTAACGAAAAACTGACAACTGACATTTTTTATCTAACATGAAATACTGTACTACTATTATGGCTTTGATTACATGATGTTAAATAAAAGATCTAAATTAAGTTTACATAGTTTTTTTTAATGATGTCTCAATCCTAAAATTCTAGGTGATGCAAAACTTTTGGCCATAGCTGTATATATATATATATGGTGATGTACAGGTGCCCACTGTATCTTAAAGATTAAGAGGAATCATTTCAGATGAAACCTTAAAATTTAAAAGCTGAAATGTAATCAACGATTTGTTCTGCAATCACAAGACACAACCTGTCTATGTAAACGATTCGGCAGGTAAAAGTTAACATCACTTGTTTTCAAGTAGATGTCTGGGCCTGTATGTTTGCCAATTGAATTCTGCCTTGTGGTTGATTTTATTTCAGGTTCTGTTCACATGGAACAATCTATTGGCTTTGGTAATATTTAAGTGTCACGGTCGCACTAGTCCTGCCAGCGATGGAAAACTTTGCAAACAGCTTGAAGGGTTGGACTTGGGTAACACACAGGCTTGGATCTGGTGTCACACAGCCAGTGAAAAGCAACACAATGACGAATATGCAAATCTCTTGGCAGCATGCATAACTCTGCCTCAATACCAGATGCTTGGGATAGTAAAATGCTGCAATAACTTGTTTTTTTTATTTTTTACAATAACCTTAATTTGAGCAACATTAATGGAACCCCCTCCCTCCATTACAAAATAACCTTCCTTTGACATCTGATAATTTGGCACCGTGTATCCTTAACGCTGTTGAATATATGTAGTTAGTGCAGCCAAGGTCTTGCTTGAATGCCTTCCAGATGATCTTTATTAGCGATGCAGGGGCAGTACAATGGTTCTGAACAATGGTAGCGCATCTATAATAGCCTTTGGTACTACAGTGGTAACATTTAACAGTACAGATAGAGAATACATTGGTATACCAAAATCTCATCAGAATCGGAGTGCAATAAATACCATTCATTTTAATGTGTATGTCCTGACCTACTGAAGTGTAAATAACGCGCATTCACTAATCTTTACAGACCCTTGAAGATTGCCGACATGTAGTTGCTGTTCTGCCGGTTTCTCTATCAAAAACAAGGTTTCAACATCTTTTGTTTTTGGTTGGGTGGGTCCCTCTGCTGATAAAGGAATTGATTGGATCAAAGAACAGTGTGTTGTATGTGTCGCCAGACAGTCTCACTCCTTAACTGTCCCTCAGTATTAAACTACCCAAGTGCTGTATCTTAATTTGATCATTTCACCTTTTATATGAGATCTAATTGGAATCTCGTTGGGGGTTTAATTGGGGCAATCAAATGCATGATGCTTTGTTTCAGAGGCTTTTGTAACATACAGTTTACTACACACTACAGTCTGACTCCAGAAACCTCCACAGACATGTACACCTGTAGCCTGTTTTCTTACCAGAAGCAAATCAGCGTTTTTGCACACGAGGAAGTGAAGTGCTGGTACCGTAGCTAAGCAACCATTTAGGGAGAATGAAATCATCTTGTCACTTAAGACAGAGGTATAACATAACAAGTCATGGAAGCCTTTAAGTGAGCCCTGGAGCACTGTAAATCATCCCTGCCGTCTTATCCTGCTCGTTAGCAGGAGGAATTAAATAATACAGACATGTGGCTGAGGCCTCCAAGGCATTTTTTCAAGGCCGTATTTACCCAACCCTTGCATCGTTGTCCTCAAAGTATCTAGTCCACTGACAGTTCCAAACCACAAAGTGGCTTGGTGTTCCTTCAGCTTTACTTCAAGGTTTAAACTGACTGTGTTTACGCCTTTTGTTTAACTTAATTCAGTAAACTGGGGGTGAGCTGAAGCTTTAATACACTTTGTTATCTTCTATAATAACCTGTGTTTATTATTACCATGTTCCCTTTTCCAATCTGTCCGCCTTGCCTCAATTAATACCTTTTAATGGTCCTCTCCTAACTAGTCTGTAAAGATGAACAAGGTAACAATGTAATATTACCCTCGCCATGTATTTAATAGTGCAACACCATAATGCTGTATTGTGTGTGTGCACCAGGATTTCCTCTATAGTACCACATTTCTGTAGAGTGGGGCAATCATTGCGTTCTGTGCACAGGAAGGGCCTTATTGATATTTTACTTTGTTATGCCGATGTAGGCGACTTTATTGGCGTGTCAGTAGATTGCACTGTTCCAGTGATACAATATTCAATTCAGAATAATTAAGAGAAATTCATAGGACATGGATATGAAATGCGTACGTTTAGTCTATAGCTATCAGAACAATGTTCAAGCTTTAGGAAAAAAAAATAACATTGTGATTCAGGCAATAGACCTGAATCCATTTGAATTGTGTTATTGATAATGTATTAATTGAAGCAAAGTAAATATTGCTTCTCCTCTCTCTCTCTTGCCCGGAGACTAAACGGAATTCACCTGCCAAGGCCTGTTAGGATGTCATTAGAAGGCGTGGCACTAATGCCTTTAGGTTAACACTTTATACCAGTGAAGTACACATCTCCAGGCATGGGCTCACTCTGCTCCAGTCTTTAAAGTCTTGATATCATCACAGCAATTAATCCTGAGCCAGCACATCTGGTAATCCACATTGAATCAGTGAGTCAATGGTCATTCACCATCGTTTTGCATGCAATGTAGTGGAATGTTTTTTCCCCACGATTTCTACATTTATTTTTGCATACAGCATTTACGTGGCTAGGATCTAGTTTGGTACAATGGGATTTTTCTCCTTTAAAAAAAAAAGAAAAACTAAAGCATTTCTAAATCTTTAAACTCTAAGCACAGATCTACCTAAGAACTAACTATCTCTATAATGGCAACTCTGTAATGTATATAGCCCATTTTACACTGCCTGCACATGACCCTAGACATTCTGGCCTTGTTTTGGCCCATCAACCAATAGGCTATTGCAATGGATCTCCTCCAAGCAGCTGAGTTAATCATACTGACATCTGAAGAAGACAAGATCTTACCTCTCTACTAGAGAGCTTGCTCTTGAGTTGAACGGTAAGACGTTGGTCTTTGAACCATGAGGTTAGTGGTTTGCAATCGAATTCTCCTTCGGCAATGACCCACACCCCTGTAGCTGCTGCTTGTCACTGAAGATCAGCTGGTAAGGGTGCATGCTCAGCACACTGCAGCAAAGTGGCTGACGCCAGGCCTAAAACGATGTTGGTCAGTAAAAATAAACAAAAAACCCATCCTACCTGAATAACTTCCAAGAAGCCGTAAGTAGCAGCAAGGTGCAGGGCTGTCTGACCTTTGTCATCGACCATGTTGATGTCTGCCCCGAGCATGATGAGATCATGAGCGATGTAGGGATGATTGGCAGTGACTGCAACCAAAAGAGCAGTCTGCAAATACAGGAAGAGCACAGGGTCCATTTAAAACGATCCAGTCAGCGGCATCTTAAGACAGCCACCCTGAAACTCTCAACCCAGATGGCAGACCTCTTCCTGTGTTTGTTTTATATTTACTGATGTTAATAAGCAGCTCAATAAAGCAGCCCTGGGAGTAAACACCAGCAAGATTATTAATAGAAATTGGAAAATAAATGCAAGTCATTTTGCATTAAAAAATTAGCTATGTTTCCACCCTTTTTTGTATTAAAATATGTCCAAGTGTGCATTGAAATTTCTGTTGGTCAGCATCAATGCTGGAAGTTTAAAAGATAGATTTATCAATGTGTTTTCCTTTATTGCTACCAAAATAAAAAAACCCTCAAAACCCACGTGCTGAACAGCATCGTTTGTGAATGCAAATGCAACTTTGTTTAAAACATCACAGTTAAAGCTTTGTGATATAGGCCTTGCGTTTCTTTAACTGCAGAGTTAATTTGTTCTCTTATTCAATCCAATCTGTATTCCCCTTCCAAATCAAATTTTTATCACAGTACAAGCAAGCCATTTAACACGTTTGTATTGACTGCCTAAGACAAACAGGCCCGTCTGTTATAATAGCATCTCATGGGGTGTGATGAATGTTAAAGCTCATGCGTTTATAGCCTGCTAGTCATGGGATCGTTCTCTTCAGTCTGGGACACACTTGACTAGTTAAACTGGCAGACTGATGTATGATCAAGCTCAGTCTGCCTCCCGTCTCTGCGTCACTTCCAAGACACCCCAAGAATGTCTGTTGAGAACCAACACTAAGAGAGGCCGGCAGTCTCCATCAAAACATGTAGTTGTATGGCCTGTATTAGTCCCTGTTTCAATGAAACTTCCAGACAGGTGGACTGCTCTGTGTGAACTAAAAAACCTTTTAATGAACATTTAATAAACTTTTCTTTTTAAGCACATATATACGAGTGATTGAATGCCACGAAACAGAGAAACGATGCAGGTGTGTTTTCAATGAATCGCTGGACCTTGGGCACAATGCAAAATACAGGTACATCAACTGTAATGCACTTTTTTTTTTTAAATACATGCAATTATTAACTAACAAAATAACTTGTTAAATGCATGCTGTTAATGTATAGAGTGCCATCCTCGCAATCAGATACATGTAGTAAATATCTACAGTGTAGCTACAAGTGCCTAATGTGTGTATTTTGAACTGTGTTGCAAGAGTGATGTAGAATGACATCCCAATCATTCATTTTAAACAGGGTTTGTTTTTCATTGCCAGGCATGACGATGTCAGAGGCAAGCTTGCTCTGAGTTTGGAATACTTCATTACCTTTCCATGGTGCTCCTTGGCGTCTATGCTTCTGAGCCTGCTCATTTTCTCAGCAGCTACAATGGCGTATTCCCTCATTCCCTTGGCTGTATAAATATGCAGAATCCTAAGACAATACAGAACACACCAAGGCTACGTTTTAAGATGCGGTGCAAGATGTTAATTACAATCCATGTGTGTGTGTGCCGGGTTAGGGCTCGTTTCTAGAGCAATCACTCATCTAACCTTTATCATCCACAACTAATAAACTCGCAATAGTGCTACACTAAGTAGAAACGCTAACAATCAATGAGAAGCGCTTCAACTGGAAGTCTTTGAAGACACTGAAAACGTTAAAATGTTTGTCATTGGATTAATTACATTTCCCAATGGTAACATCCCTTGTTTTATGATTCTTATAATAACGGCTACATTTTTAGTTTTTAGTAGGGTTGGTTAGATAACTATAAAGAGAAGTAAAATATTAATTTGAAAAAAATAAATCAGTGATTTGGCATTGATGTCTGTCTCAACAACACTACAGCGTCCAGCACGTTTTCATATTTAAGTATATTATGTGAACATGAGTATCTTGAGATAATTACCTATGTGCAGTTTTCTGTTTTAGAATTGTGTGTATTTCTCTTCTGCGTCTCGTGTGCTTCACTTCTCCAGCTCATTTCTGTGATACTGTTTTATAAAATGCGTCTCGTTTTGAAATGTTTTTCATTTGATTTCGCTGTAGCGTGTTTAGGAGAAACGTTTGAGACATACATCAGATGCCAAAGAAAACTAGATTCTAAAACATTTCTCTGAGAAGTGGGGATATACACCCTTTGAATGTCAACCCTAAATATTGAGAACCAGTCTTCCAGTATTTGTGCATTTTGGTATAGACATTCTTTACTTTTGTAGAATATCATTATCAGAATCTAGATCTATTTGTGCTGGAGAACGCTATGCATGGGAATAACTGTTGGATGCATTACTGCTGTTGAAGTGTTGAAGTCATGGTGGTTTAATAAGACACCTGCTCTGTGTTACTGATATCCTTGACAGGAGATATGTTACTGATATAACATATCTTCAAACCATATCGTGAAAAAAACAACAGTATATTCCAATGCTTAGATATATGTTTTATTATTGTTATTGAAAGCGTAAAATCTTGCTGAACAACCCCGAAGGAAATTGAAAATGTTACATGCTGCGGGTGCTTACTGTAAAGAAACAACAGACAGAATGAGATAAGTATACAAAACAGATGTCTAGTATGTTTACAGTGCAGTCTACATACGCCACAAAGGAAGGCATCACATTTCTTTACTGGGTTTTCCTGCAAATCGACCCTGGGTTTTGAGGTTTGCAAGTGATTACTTCCACATTAAAGGAGCATTTGCAATGCTGTTAAAGAGACTGTAACTAAGAAAATAATGCCACACAGTCCATTTCCCACGCCACACGTGTGCATTCACTAAACAGGTCTCAAATGGGTAGTTTTAACATGTATTTTCATTCCACGATACTGCATTTGGTACTACACTAGATTAAATAAATCTGTTTACAGAAACTTTTATGCCATGTCGCCTGGACAGTGAAATTGTCTCCGCCCCTTCAGGACCTTCATTCCTGTCAGTAACCAACCAGCTGCTTCCTCTAATGACTGACATGCTTTGCAGCCAGTACAATGCTTTGACCATCAAATCCATCACTTAGGGGAAATGACCTATGAAGTGAAGCAGTAACAGACTTCCTGGAAGGGAAGGCAAGCACACTGAAAACTGTAATGGCAGAAGTTTTCAAATGAAAATACGTGTTTGCAAAAGAACATGTCTTTCTTTTAAAATTGAACATTTTGAGACCATGCAAGTTTACTTCGGCAATTATTTTATCAGCTGCAACCACTTCTAAAAAGGTTTTTATAGCTTGCAGCCCTTCACTCTTTGTAATGTTTCACTTTGGGAAGTGTTATTAAGAGTGTGTGGGGTACACTCCGGGCTTTGGAGGCAGAAAAACCCAGACAAGAAAGCAATGTTTGAGTATAAAATACAGAGATGACTTTCAAATAGAATATTTAACCTGTCTTGATAACAATAAGCGTAATATGCATTTGCAAACATTTGCAATCACATGCAATGCAGTGCCCTGCCCACCGTTTGCTACACAATAAATATCATCACATCATCTGGAATCAAAAGATATTATACAAAGTCTAAGTAACAGGCTTGCACAGGCACCAGACACAAAGCAGTTCAACAGGGCTGCAGTCTCACTTTACCAACGTCATTGTAATCTTTAAAAGCTGCTGTGTGTGTGAATGAAAGACAAGCATTTTGTGATAGACAGGCAGCGTGCGACTCTTCTGCATCGCTGCAAACTAAACTGAGGCAATCGTGGAACTCCTCCATGTAGTATTATGTGAGGTCTCTCCTCAATTTGATCAGGACCGTGTGCATTTTTACCATAGCAACGTTGTAAAGTTGCCACCTGGCTTTAAAATCCACCAGTAAAATCGAAATATATAGTTTGGTTTTAAACTAAGGAGCCCCATTCAAAAATCTCTGTTTCTAAAGACTTTAAAAAAAAAAAAAATTATTTAAGACTTTTTTTTTTTTGTCTTTCGTTTAGACACGCTTTAAGAGTTAGGGGTTAGCGTTAGGATTTCTGTATGCACGCTATTATGCATCCTACTTTGGTATCATTAAAGAAAAAAAAAAAAGCTGATCATAATCTTTCAGTTATAAAAACAAAAACACGGGTTACACTACTGCAAGTGCCAACCCCATAGCATCAGCACCCCTGACTGAAAAACAAGCATTCTAATGCCATTAATGAATAATGCGTGGACGGGGTGGTTTCAGGAGCACTTTATACAATCCAAAACGAAGCCAACAGCTGAAACGCTGAAGGAAGGACTATCAGAAACCTTCAATAAAGAGGGTGTTACTGGAAACGTACGTGTCTCTGTCTTGGTCCTCCTGTAGCAGTTTCTCGATGGGCATGCTCCCCAGGGTCCTGTGCGCCTCCTCCAGCTCCTGGGCAGCTGGCTCTGGCACTGTGACGGGCAGGGGCACCAGCTGGGGGCTTGTGAAGGGCGTGGCAGCGGAGGGGCACTGAAAGGCCTGGGCTGGCAGGGCAGAGATGGGCTGAGCCCAGGGAAAGTAAGCCACTTGGGCTTGAGGGTCTTGGAGCTCCCCTTGTGGGATGGGGGACGGAGCGGGATGCCTTGGCTGGGAAAGAAAATAGAGATCTTGAGCCCATGGTATTGCATTCTTTACACCGGGATGGTTTTCCTGTTTGTGTGGTTCCTAGATGTAAAACAGATTTGGGATTCATTCATTTGCATGTTTGCCCAAGGTTTATGGACATGGTGATTTTAAAGATCACTTATAACTTCAACGACCCAGTCATAATAATATATAATAAAATATACTAAACAAGCACAGATGTCTCAATAGTTTATTACGCAGTCATATAGTTGTACAATATGTTTATATATGATGATAACAACAAATGTATACTAGGATTACATTTGAATATATCCCTACAGTGCCTGTATAAAGTATAAATAACAAAAACTAGGATATGTGTGCAACTGTTTAATGGTAATACTACATCAAATGTCTTATCTTCATAATAGTTGTTTTTTTTTTATTTACTGTACAGTAGTACCTTAATAGCACCGTAAAGTGGATGATGCATAAGATCTCGCTGGATCTATCTGAACACAAGTGAAACAGAGAGGGACTCACTGCAAAGTTTGTGAAGAGAGGTGTTGAAGTGTATGTCAGCACCGAGGAGGGGCCCACCACGGCATAGCTGGGACACATGGGCTGCACGTACATGTCTGCAGTGTAGGTGGGGGCGGAGCCATCGAGGGGGAGGTACTCGGGGCAGGGTGCCCAGTGGGTCAGCGGCTGAAGAGTGGCAGCTGAGGGCTGAGCAATCCAAGCCGTACAGATAGTGCCATCCTCTGTGTACAGAGGCTCTGAGCCACTGCTGCCAACGTCCATACAACCCGAGTAGCCTGCAATGGACAATGATAAGGGATTAGCGCTCACTGGAGCTGATGCAGTGATTCACTTTTAAGATTTACTAAATTGTTCTGGGCTGTTGTTAAAGAAATCAGTGCCATGCATACCAAACAGTGTTTTATTCATCAGCTTTAAAACATTATTTAAATGCATTTGTCATTAATATTTATTCCTATACCGCCCAGGTGTCAGCACTTTGATTTACTCGGGATAGCAGTGAACTGCAGCAATAACCAACAGAATTTTCCACACATTTGCTAGTCGGGTTTCATTAACAGTATTGTGTATTTCAAAACCTGTTATAGTTAACCGTTCAGAGCAGTGATTTGGAATTCTGAGGTCAGCCGCCACTCTGCTTTGATGATGTCACAATGATCATGTCTGATTCGCTGCGACTACAAGCCAATAAAACGTACCGACTGGTGAATATGTTGACAGTGCAGCATGTGGGAGCACAACCTGGAGAAAAAAAGAAGAAAACACAAGTGCATTAACATGTGTGTGTGTGTGTGTTTGATCTTGAAAAGGCATCATTATCTGCAAAACAATTGTGAGACATTGAGCCAATTATGCAAGTGCTTTATTTATTAATGTATTAATTTATTTACTTATTCTAAGCCATTAGAGGTATATTTTAGTCGGACAGGATGGCTTCAAGCTAAAACAAAGTTTTGGTGTTAAAAATGTATAATATATATACATGTATATATATACATTTGTCATCTCTGTATTTAATAAAAATTCGAATAAGTGAAACTGACTACATTAATGTTCTATTAATACAAAATGTTATCCAAATTGGACCATCAGCTTATTTTAACTTTGGAAATAAGCAAGCCTGAACCTGTGTACCTGTAATCCCTCCCCCTCCTCCCCCCCCCCCCCGCCCGCCCCCTTCTAAGTGGGGGGGGGGCGGGTTGCCGATGAACACCACCAGCAGTCCTCTTTACACTGGCCTCAGCACCACATCTTGCTATAGATAGCTAAAATACGTACTTCTAAACATGCCAAACAGGCCAGGAACAGTTACAAACAATGATTAAGAACATATCACGGCCTAAAAAAATAGATCTGAAATATACATCATGGCAAATTCAGGGTACCAAGTTAAGGATACAAAATGCTGTTTGAGCTGTTGACAGGTTGAAGCTACTAGGTATCCTGTTGGCAGGAAATACCAAAGCAGGCTTGTGTTTCAATTTGCATGGGCCGAATGCCGAACCCTCAGGTGAAGAAAATTTAAACTGCCGGTTAAAAACACCTGGAAAAAATATGGAGAAACTGAAAAAGCCCCTTTTAAATCACGTGCGTTCCTCAGGTGTGTTGTTTAGGGTGTAGAATTAAAGGGCCATACAGAAACCAACTGACAACTGACAGGGCTTTAATACTGGGGAGAGCAGGCTCAATATTCAGTTTGGTTATGCGCTTATGCCAAAGGCGACAGAGATAATAGTGGAGGTTGTACTAATGACACACTTGTTTACATATATATTGAAAACAGCTTTGGATAATTGTTGGTTCAGTTACATTTATGAGATTTCATCAGTGGCGTGCAGTGACTTTTTAGCAACTTTTAGATAACAGATAAAAAGATGTTCTTATCGTGTAGGCTACGAATAGCGATTCAATAAACCAAATACCACTGAAATACCTGCAATTTTGGTTTTGGCCTTCCTTTTTTGATTATTTCTGTTTTTGTTGCAAAGTCTCTTGCACTAAATGGATTAGTCAACAAACTTTTTCACTAAGTTTTCCATTTTGATTTTGACGACAAGAGTTTGTGTGCCACTTCAGTCAAGGTGGATTCAATTCTACAGTTGCATGCCTTGCCTATGTTTTCCAGGGCACTGCCACCAGAAAGTGAGGTGCACGCTGCGTCACGTTGCCTAGGCAACACGATGCCACTTGGAATGTTGCAAGCCTTGACCAACAAAACAAGAAGACTGCCGAGGTGACTTGCATACAGGGCTATCATATACTTAAAAATGTTGTAGAATAAACATATTTTTCTATCGTATTCTTAAAAACGTTGTGGAACATATTCCAAGGCATGCAACATAGAAGGCACGTCACTGGAATTAGTTCAGATCATTTAGCAGTGCGTGCTGTATTTACCAATCAAAATGCATCCATACCCATTTCTAAGCATACTCTTTAAACATAAAGCAGAACATAGTGACCCGATAGATTAAGTTTGATTGTACCTGAAAATGCATCTGTAGATCACGCTGGCTAGTTTGAGCTGTTTTTGCGATTTTAACAATTTAACTGAGCGTGGATGTGTGTCGCTGTCGTTGGGGACCCCCTTGTCAACAAGATCTCACTGGAGTTTTATTCTGACTTTACAAAAATGAAATGCATTAAATAGAGACACACAGAGCTGCCTCTATTGCACATCTCCAGCAGGGCGAGGCAGGAGGAATAAATCGTTTCTCTTACTGTGGGAGGTGACGTCACCATAGTGTTATTATGATTCCCCCGTTTTCTCTTCAGTAATTCCTTGACTGGCTCTTTCACACGAACCCCCTGGTACGGTCGCGGTTCGGGCTGGTCAGAGGAAGAAGCTACAAAAGAAAAAACTCATATTTAGGAATGAAGAACTGCATTCTGTTTAAAGTGTCATACACCTCCTAGACAAGTCGTATCCACATGCAGCTGCCAGTAACCGCAGTCATGTTTAACACAACTGGTAACAGAGTAAATAATAAACTGTTTATTTATTACATTCTTCAGTGCATTCTGCTTTCTCAGACAGCACGCCCTGCCCTAAAGATATCTGCGGGTGACATCTGCAAGCATCTAAACGCTTGCAAACTGATTGTCACCCTTTGTCTAATTATAGCACACCTATTTTAAAGTTAGTGTTACATAATGTGGTGTGTGATGCTCTTTTGAATTGTGTTAAGACCCTCGCTCGCTGGTTCACGTCGAGCCTCGGCTCTGTAACATTGGAGCTGTGATTTCATAGAATCACTGCGGCTGATCGCTGAGGGTAATACTTTACTATCTCTGATTACTGTCTATTCACATAGTAGTTACACGCTAAATACATGTGTACATTTACATGATTACATAGGGTATTAACTACAGGTAAGTGTGTAATAAGCCTGTTAAAGTCTACATCTCACATAGAAAATCATTTTTTGGCTTTGGGGTAATACTTGGTTTACTTTCACAATGAGCAAGAAATGAAATCTCTACGATCAATTTTATGGCACATGAAAATACCAACAAAGCGCCGATGGTGCACGAAGTTGGCGTGACATCACTAGAGGAACACATACCAGAAGCAGAGGAGAGATATACATGACTTCAGACTGTGAAAGCGACCGTTACGGATTTCTCCGAAGTTTTGAGTAGTCTGTATTACAGTAAGGGCAGCGGGAGTGTGGTGTGTAATGAAAGAAATTGTGGGGAGGAAGAATACGTGGTTTGAGACCCGATTCTGAACTGTTTAGAGCCTCCAGCAGAGGAAAAAAACACGCTGGCATGAAGAACGCGAGCGACACGGCCCCCTTGTCTGCAGGTCGGCAATTCTGAGTGTTGTTCTTGTGTACAGTTTAAAAAAAAAAAAAGTGTATTTCTATATTTGGTTTGTTATAGCATTTATATCTTGCATATAGTGTTTACCATTTCCCATCCACTTCAATAATAAAGCATTGTTTATATTACAGGGCCGAGGTGAATTGCATGGTCACGTATAGCTCTTCAACTTCATTCATGCAATAAACTCTTACGCTTTCCCCGATTTAGTGAAATTAAATAGTCAGCAATATGAAAGCCGTGCTCACGTTTATTTTCTTTGGGTAGTTTTGGGCCACGGAGTTTATTTGATAACGGTATATTGTATAGTAATAATTATGATAATAGTAATATCTGACGTCTGAAAAAACAAGTGCAACACTATTGCGGTTTCTAAATGGTTCCGCTGTTGTCAGGGGAAAATGAATCAGTGGTCACTTACTTGATGAATGTCTTCGTGAACAGCTGTCTTTGTAAAGGTCTGCGTGTGTTTGTGAACTTGTGTACCAGTGTGTCTTACAAAAGATAGGCCTGTATGATCGTTTTGTTTATGCCACAGACATATGCATGTTTATGGTTCGTGTTTTCCCCTAGTGACGAGATTCGAAATCAGGGTTTTTTGGCGGAACTTGGAAGCACTCAAAACAAGCTTTACAATTGAAAATTTCTTACAGTTACAGCGCAAAAGTATAAATGTATATATATATATATAAACTGTAGAAACTCGTTTGTCTCCCCGCATGAGGTCGCGATGCTCCTTGGTCCGGGGTGTGAAATGGAGACCGTTCAGAAAAAAAAAAATCTAATGTTCAGGAGCGTTGCCTGGTCCGCCATTCCGACTGCTCCTCAAGCAAACAGCAGATTTATTTCGTCATCCGTGAGAGAGTCAGCCCGGTGAGCAGCATTTCCCTTTCTTCTTTCTTTGAGAAACCGTTTGCCGAGAGTCCGCCATTTTTTTCACAGTTTGTTTAGAATTCTGACAGGGTGATGACGTCACTGTAATCGATGACAGGCCACGGCAGTGACGTCACAGTCTTAGTCCACACACTTACATGGTCGTCATAAGAGTGTAAGCTCTGTAGGAGTACAACTCTTCCATATATAATGATGTCTTATGCATAGTTACAATGTACTTAACGCTCGGTCCGATATAGGTAGTCAGGGTACAGCACCGCGTGCTGTGTAAATATACCTGCAGAAAGAATTCTACGGTCAAAGAATTATGTAATGAAAGCCCTGCACCATTTAAAGAGTGTGCTGACTGACGGGGCAGTTCTGTTTTTTCAACGTTCACTTTGTGCGTACTTAAAATCAGGAAACCTTTTTTATTTTCATTCCTGCAGAGCATTTCATTTTTCTTTTTAAAGTTAATGCAGGATAATTAATAGTACCACTCCTTTTTTCCTCCTTCAAACAAATGAACAGGTTCCTTCTTATCTCCCCTCTAGCTATTGCGCAAAGAGTTTTCATTCTATGTCAGACAGACTTTCCAACAGGCCCCAACAAAGATAGAACTCTGTTTATTTGACAATTGAAATGGCAAAATGAAAGTTAATTAAAGTGTGAAATATCAATGGCTTAAAATATCTCCTTTTTATTTATTTCATTAATGTTTTTGTAATGAAAAGGTATATGATCTGTGACTATTATTATTATTATTATTATCATTATTATTAATTAGCAGACTATAAAATGCTCAAAAGGTAACAAACGCAGCAACGCTAGAGAAACTAGTACAATTCTTTGACAAACGGTTCCCCTGGAAATCTTTACCGATGCCCTCAACATACAGACTTCTGCTCACAAAGATTGCCAGGATACATGTCAAGACAGCTTCCTTGATTTACACATCGACCAGGTTCACACATTCATTTTGGAAGCAGTTTCAAGACGAGTTGCACCCCAAGTTCAAAATGATTAGCTGCAGGTGTCTCGGGTAAAACCCTAAAATCATAACCCCTATATCTGAACTCTCTTCCGGAGCTCAGGGATTTGGACAGCATATAAGACCGTCTTTTAAAGAGTAGCATGCCGCTCTGTTGAGATAACTAGGCCTTTCTTATCAGACCGCTTTAATCTGAGTGTTTAGTTTAGATCAAGATGAAGATTGTGGAGGGTTTTATGGTCACCGTAAACACACTGAAGCTAACCCGGTCTTCTGCCTGCCAGCTGAAAGTCTGGATTGTAAAGCTGCTTCAAATCCAGGCAGCTGCTTTCTGAAGCCCCCGTCGTCGCTGCATTGCAAGCGAAGCAGGTGACCTGAGAGATAACGTGACATAAGCAAGGCCCGGATCAATGGCTTTAAACCACGTGCAGTTTGAACCTTGTTGTGAAACTGTTTACTGTTACAAAAATAGCAGGCATATGCCGAGTTCTTACATGAAGCAGGAGGTTTCACATTTGATAGCATTCACACACGAGTCAGTAAGTGAGCCGGGATTTGAACCGGGGACCTCCTGGTTACAGGCCCTTTTCTTTAACCACTGGAATCAAGCCTACTGTAGCTAGGTTCTTTAAGTTTGAAGATTTCACAGTGGCTACAGTTTCAAGGCCGGTATTACAGACTAATTATTATTTTTCAAAATGTGAGAAAATGAGAAACAAACAACTTAAGCTCTATTTTAACGATTTAAACACCAACGGATCTAAATATTGCCGCACTAAAATGTCTCTGTAATGTTTATTGCATGTAGTAACATTAATAAGCGAGTCAATAAACCCTGCCAAGGGGAAGATAGCAGAAGAGTAATATGGAGTTCTATATCCCAGGATCCTATGTTTTAATGCTGCAGCGTTGGATGATTGCCCTCTAGTGAGACACCAGCGATACTTCATACATCTGCTTGACATGAAGGTCACCAATTTGATTACTGACAAGGTCCAAACTTGCTTAGCTCCTGAGAGTTGAAACAATAAGACTCCAATGTGAATGGCCTTTGCATCCATGTCCTTGTTTTCAATTGAAAGCACATTGGATTGCTGTTTTTATCATAGCATTTTCAAGGAAACACCGCTATACAGTTAATAACGACACAGAACAATAATTGCAAAAGACATTTGCCTGCCAATTGAAAAAGTACACAGAGCATACTGTCTGTTTATAATAAACAGGAACAGTTAAGGAATATAGGACTGCCTGGGGACACACAACGAAGCCCTGTTTCAGACTCAAGCACTAACTGCAGACGGTTTTTTCAAAGCATTCAGTGCTGCCAGTCCTAAACAAAGCAACCACAATTGCATGTCATTAAACTGCAACGATGACAGTAAAGTGCATTATTACAGGGCATTTATTATAACTACAGTACTGCTATATAAGAAAAGCTGAAGACATTTAAGGAGATACTTTCACCAAATCTGAATCAAATATTATAAAGTAGTACAATCCTTTAAAGAGGTATATATATATATATATATATATATATATATATATATATACACATACACACACACACCACCCTATACCCACGTGTTTAATACAACTTCCAGGTACTTGGAAATAAATGAAGAAGGACTAGGAATAGGGGTTTGTTCCCTGTTTGACCCCACTCAGACCCCCTGCTTACTAAACAGATTGGCATCCCTGATTGCATTTGTTACCCTCCCTCAAAGACTGGTGTCAAATTAAACTTTTGACTTGGGGCATAAAGTTGTTCACCTTTTATTTGACCCCCTCCCTGTAAAAAACAAACAGCTATGCAGTCACCCAAGAGGAATACGTTTAAAAACACATCATCTACCAAGCAGTGGTGCTCAAACTGGAGGTCCCCAAAGGTTGTCCAGGGGGTCCCAAGTAAATTCGAGACTTTTTAATTTTTGTGTAAACATATATACCACAGAAATATGTACTGTTATTGTGAGAAGACGACACTACCAGAAAATATAAATTAAACATCTTTCAGCGCTGTACAGTTTTACTTTGTGGTTTGCCAGAAAGACATCATCAAGTTCCTATGTATTCCCCTAAAGCTTGCAGCAACCTTGAATAACAGGGATTAAATCAAACAGTTTGAACATGGACGCCTGCACTGAAACAATGCTGATAAGACAAATGGTTTTAGAATAGTCCAAGTGGAACAAGGTGGAGACTGCATGAACCACCAACCACACACACACTTAACCACAGCACATAACAGCTAGTTATTATAAGGCATACATCCTCATATCAACTGCAGGTGTCATCAGCAAGCTTGATACAAAACCATGGTGAATCACAGGCAAGCATGATGAATCACAAAAAAAACATGGTCAACCACGGGACATAGCACAGATGTTACACATAGTATAGGGTAGGCACTGTCAGCTGCAAAATGACTGTTCAAATATACTGTCGTGTATCGCCATGGTTAATGTGAATATCATTTTATTCACAAAGACTGTAAGAGTTCATATTTGGAGCTGGGGTGAGATACCACAGAATTGACCCTGCATTACTCCTCAAAGTGGTTCCCACAGAATGTGACCCAGCAGTCAATCACATGCAGAGATGTGCATGAAGGGCAATCCCCACAACTCTTGGTTGCGTTTCTCTGGAACTGAAACCCAAGTGCCGAGGAGGTCTTAGAAACAGTCAAGAGGGCCTTTGAAACAGTCGAGGGGGTCTTTGACACAGTCGAGGGGGTCTTTGACACAGTCGAGGGGGTCTTTGAAACAGTCGAGGGGGTCTTGTCAAATTTAGTTTTAATTTTCATTGGTCATATTCACTAAGCTTTAGCCTGAGTTTTTTCAAGGTTGTTTTGTTTTATTGATAAAGTCATGGTTACGCCACAGAATTTTCTGTTTCCAGTGCAGTAAATTCAGCGTCCTCCACAAGAATTCAAATCTATTTATTAAAAAAGTGAATCGGCAAGTCTTGCTTTTTTTTTTGCCATTGCACAATCAAAACAGAAAAAGTTGTACCGTTCAAAGCCCCACAAAGATGAAATATTTACGGTAAATAAATTAGCATTGATTCCTCTTTTAGTATTGGTAACCGAAAAACAGTCGACATTTCAGTTCCCCTGAAATGATTTCCGAGTCACAAAAATAACCTCATACCACCTGGCCTACGCTTCTTCCTCATGCCTTGAACTCAGATGTGTGCCAAGCTATCGAAAATCAATACCACACCATTTTTACAATAGTGCATTTCAGATTAATTTAGTTTGCAGTTGCCAGTACATTTTGGTAGCTGTATAACCACAGAAAGACCACAGAATCAGATTGCTCTGTAATAACTGAAGATGCACATTGCTGGACATGTTGTGATTGCAGATGTTAAAGCGAGATAGGTCATTCATCTATAACTTACAAATGCTAACGAGGCCATCTGCGTTAAACTTAAAAAGACAACATTTGTGTTCAACTGTTTTGTTGTTTTTTCATGGGATGCTAATGTCCATCCTCTCATATTTAAATGATTTCAAAGCACAAGGCCATGATTTACCATGGTAACGATTTCTGGTCGCCAATACCAAGTAGTTGATACAGTCAAAGGGCTCCTTTAGGACCCTATTTGACAAAGTTTTGGGATTCAATCAACTGCTAGGAAGCAGAAGAGCTTGTTAGGCTGAAAAGCCACCTCTCGTTTTGAAATGTTCTTATGCTCTTATAACACGGGTAATGTTCTATTCTGTATGCATTCTATAGCTTAAAAGATTAGAATAGAGTATGATAAGACATTTAGGAATTTAGGGTTAAACACAAAAACATTTTTTCTTTTTAGCTTAACTGTACAGCACTCTGCATTGCATCCCATTGGATTAGAAAGCCTTAAGAATCGTTTTGAAAATACTACTGGGCCCCACACTATCCAATGCTGATGTCAAAATACGGCTACAACTGTGTTACCTCACACCTTAGTACAAAAACATTGCACTGCAAGTGCAGTGTCACTGTCTGCAGCTCCTTTATCGCGATAGGAAGTTTAAAGCATTACCTCTTGCATACACACTGTAATCACATTGCGTGTGTTTTTGCTTCGGCTAGCAACAGCAGGTTGCTAACAAGCAAAGGAAACTGTTGAGTTGTACACAGAACATTCTGAGAATCAGTAACCACATAACCAAATATAGGAGAGGATCTCCTCCGAGGCAGGATGGGGGAG
Source organism: Acipenser ruthenus (assembly GCF_902713425.1). Lineage (NCBI taxonomy): Eukaryota > Metazoa > Chordata > Actinopteri > Acipenseriformes > Acipenseridae > Acipenser > Acipenser ruthenus. The sequence goes on from NC_081228.1 coordinate 1,882,222, forward strand.
GGACAGGCTTTGCAGTGCAGCATGCTTTCTGACAACCTTGCTGTCGTGAACTCATGGAAGAAAAACCCATTGAGCCGCACACAGCAATCGGAAGGACCCGGCTCAGATTCAATCGGAATTCTCCGCTCTCTCGGAGCACGGCGATCAATATTTATGATTCAGTGTCTGACGGAAACAATGGTCAGTCGATTCTGCTGTACCAATTTACAGCAGGAGCCTCGTATGTTGAAACGATGAGAGTGACGGTGTTTCCTAAGCAACTCGAATGGAAATAGGATGTGTACTTCGTTTTTTGGGGGGTTATCTGTGTGAAGGTGGCAGGAAAAACAAAACTGCAGAAACACATTCATTTATGCCACCGATTTGTAAGCTTTCTAGTATCTTATTTTTCCCTCTGTTTGCATCTAAACAAATTTAAGCACATAGACAAATATATTAAGTGCTTGATTCTAAAAGAAATCAAGCTATTTTTTTAAATGTTATAAAAACTGCAAACAATCTGCAAATAATCTGTTTTTTGCTACCTTAACTTTCCTTTAAATCTAAACAGTTTGGAATGTTAAGAACAATGCTGACATGACAAAAAAGTGACTCAGCAAACTGGTCTTTATAGAAGAAAAGGAAATTCAGAGGGTGAAATTCAGCAAACTCCTGATTGCAGGAACTCTGCAGTTTACATGCAGTTGCTCATCACTGGATGAGCAACTTACAACAGCTCCTTCAAATTGTACAGTGTTGTTCTGATCAAGCAATGGGAACAGAAGTGTATCAGAACAATGATTGAGTCTGTAGGTGTGTGTGTGTTTTATTTAGTCTTATTTCCCAAATAAACGGAAATGAACGATAATCACAAAAAGAGGAAGATCAGTACAAACAACTCCAACACAAGGCTGCAGCTGGGCTTGGTTTCAACCCAGAAGTGCCGTTATGCAGTTTTGCATATCACAATGGTTGACGCTTCATTAGGGCCAGAAAATAATATTTATCAGACTTGGAGGAAGCCGTTGGCTTTGGCTTTTAAGATAGTGCGTCTCCTCAGTTTGGCCTGATGATACGCTGGTTACTTGTTGACAATTGTAGCGCCCACGTTTCTATAATCACACTTTCTGTAATTGCTCCGGCGTTGTCACACAAAGTGGGATGTTTCTCTTTTAAATGTACGTTTTTTAAACAGAACATCCACATGAATCATTGGATTCCCTTTTTGCAAAACGTGTGAACCTGCAAAAATAAAAAACTTTCTCCTAAATTCTTTGGAAGTGTTCTGCTTTCCTGACTGATTGTTTGAGCAAACAGACCCTGCCAAGATAAGATAACAGCATTCAACTGCAGAGTCAAATCACCCCTACGAACTAATCTTCAGGGTTTTCCTTAAATAGGCGTAACTGTTTGGACAAGACCTCTGAATTACTGGAAACCAGTATACAGTAAGCGTATGCAGTGATATTGCAGTTTGGGAAGATTACATGGTTTTAGTTCAGTTTTCCTGTTTTATTTCCCTGTATTGTGTGTTATTCATAAAGCACTATTGCTGCGGTATTTCTGTATCACGGTACAGTACCATTTCCTAACTGCTTTAAAACGAGAAGCTCAGCAGTGAAAGATGTCATGGTACTGGCTCTTGAAGGACAGCTCTGCGGGGGTCCACTTGAGCCCGCCAGGCACCTGACCAGTAGGGTCCATTTGTAGCGTGGCAGGAGAAATAGCCCGTGACTATTTTGCCTCCCTAACCCGCAGGAGCACCAGAGCCTATGCAACGCTCCCTGTGGAATCCCCAACAGAGACTTCAACTTCAACTTCCCACAGCCAGGAGGCACACTGTATGACTAAACTGCACACTGTAGGATAAGTATGACTTAATTTGAAACTAGGGCTATAAAATCAGGTACTTGATTAGATTGTGAGAACATTGCATAACAGTTACACTAACAAAAAAAAAGATTATGCAATGGATTTTACGTAATTTTGTGCGAGAGAAATGACTTACTGCATTTTAAAATGCTTCGATCATTGTATACCGCGTTAAACTGAAAATGTCTGAATATTGTAATGAGGATATTTTACTCTTCCAAATCGTCCACATGGTAACAGTACTGAATTGATTTTGTGGTGTTTTTTCCTTGTTGGTAGCATGTGCACTAATTCTTGTCCCTCGAGAGCGCTGTCTTCTTCAGTGTCTGGAAATAACATTTTTGGGTTTCTTCTTTCACTTTGCATCATAAAACATGAAACTGTTCGTACCTTGTAAAACCTCACATCTGCTTTCATTACCTCAAGATTTTCAGCTTATAACATTTGAACCACTAAGAAACTAATCGCTCTGAAAGCGTTCAACCAATCAAGCTGCATCCTTTTTGTCAATTAACTTGGAATAACGCAGCCAGAACCAAAGTGGTATAGCTGAACCACTACCTGCTGCACCAAGGAATTCCTTTAACCCTTTCAGTCCTGGCAGGACCCCAGTCCCACCTTATCTTCACATCGTATGTTAACTCATGCCATCGGAAATCACATTGGAACCTCCCAGGACTCCTAGGTCTCAGTCTGAGGTTCTGTATTTTGAGTGTATACATTGAGTACGCATATACTCAATAAATGAGTTTATTCTTCAGCTCAGCAAAAATAATTCAGGACTGAGAGGGTTAAAAATTGTGCTTTGGTGTAATCAAGCTTAGAGTTAAATTAATTACATACATCTGCAGCCTCAATAGTATTTAAAACTACAAAAAATGTCATTTAACCAGTGTGACGTCAATTCATCAAAATTTGCTACCGGTAGCAAAATATGACGTATAAGCATCAGATTTTGCTACCTTGTCAAAATCTGCTACCTGTACCTAAATTTCATCTGTAGCTATTTTTTTTTTTTCATTTTTCAGGAAATATCTCTAACAATACTACTACTAATAATAATAATAATAACAATACTATCTTTGCAAAACAATTTTACAAATGTGTAAGGGTTACTTAGTGTCAAGAAAACACTGCGCTTCAATGTAAAACAAATATTGAAGTATAATTGCCTTTTTATCTTTTGTTTTTTTTATTTTTAGAAACATGTACCTAGCTCTATAGTTCACTGTACCGTTCGTTAACACCACCTGTCTGTATTTAATATAAAACTAATTATTACACGTGGAGTAAAATGTAACTTTACAAAACACGTACTCATCCAAAAAAATAGGTAGCCGTTTTTGTTGAGCGTCTTAAGGAAAAAAAAAATATTTGGGCCTGAGCAGTGCAGGGTATAAATAGTCTGGGCATGCGCAGTATGCAAAGTAGGAATATTTAATAGGGAGCATACATTGCAACCTTTCATGCAACCTTTCTATTGTCAAATGCAGCAAGTGGACTTGTATACACTCAAGTGGCTTTGCCTTTATAGAGTCCCAAAGTTAACACGTGTTGCTTGTAACAGCCTTGGTCCTTTTCATGGCAGAGCTCTTACATAAGCATTTTCGTTATCTTTTTAAATCGAGACCTTTCAAAATAATATCCAAATATCAGATTTGAAAATGTTTTTGTTTTTTTTTTGTTGCTTGCGTGACTCACTAAAACTAAGTGGATGGAAAAACAAAAAAATGGAAAAAAGAAATAATACAGTCGATTTGACTAAAAATAGACAGAAAAAGGCACAACATGTGACCACAACAAAAAGAAGTGTGTCTCAGTGAGTCATTGCAGGCTGGTGACAAAGGGTAATACAATCATCGTGAAGCACCTATGCGGACCACTGACAGGGCGACTGTAAAACATTCAAATTTATAACTACAGCTCTTTCCCCTCATTTATTTGTGTTTGCCAATTCCTAATATATAGGCGTGCAGAAGCAAATATCACATTTAACAAAAGAAAATTGATACGGCCCACTTTTCTACTCCTACTTATTGAACGTTCCAAAATAGATTAGGAAATAACACTTCCCCCTCCGTTAGATAACTTCTGAAGAGGTGGGATGTTTTTAACTACCTGACACGACTTGTGTTGCTCATTGCTAACACTGCACATATTTATATATAGATATAGATATATATATAGATATCAGGGCTTGACACTAACGGTTGCCCGGGGCAACCAAAATTCAGCCACCACAATTTTGTTCATTATCAGATCAGAACCTGTCTAAATATATAACAGAACTTAAACTGACTTCAACTGCTCCTCTCTCGCTCCCCACATGGACGATCTGATAATCTGATTCGGTTAGTCGTGCATGGCGTTGACGGACACACAACATTCTCACCGTTACCTGTATAAACTGTCCGGTTTGCCCCAGTATAACCGACCATGTAAAAAAAAAAAAGAAATCAGTCATAAGAGGCTTTTTCAATTTGGATTCAGCCCTTCCCAAAAGACAAAGGAAAGCGGCGATCAACAAGAGGACTGTACCCCCTCGACATCATCAGTCTCTGCTGTGCCACAGGCTGCCGGTAAAGGGGACGCGGCGATTTCGTATGAGGAGAAACAGCAACACAAACTCCAGGTTCAGTGGAACAGATGGTGGACAGCAGGGGGAAGGGCTCATCGGCCAGACTATATGAAAGTCTGAACTGATGCAACGTACATCTGTGACTGAAAGTGATGCTGTATATCACAATGAAATGTTCAGTGTTTGTTGGCCTGGATAAGGGTGTCTGCTTGGTAAATAAATAATACATTTTAAGAAAATAGCAATGTTTATTTATTTTATTTTTTTTGGGCAACCTAAATTCCACTCAGGGCAACCTGGATTTTTTTCTGATAATATGATATGACATGTGGGATCTCTCTGCTTTTCTTTTTCATCCGGCATGCCAGGACATGGCACAGTTTCAGTAAACATCACAAAGGCCCCCCTCAAAGCACACCACAGCCTTTCTGGGAATGGCTGAAGCTAAAGTGTGGAAGTCACACACAATTGACTTTGTTAGAAAGATTCAGGGCTTGGTGGTGCGATGGTTAAAGAAAGGGGCTTGTTACCAGGAGGTTCCCAGTTCAAACCCTGGCTCAGCCACTGACTCCCTGTGTGTGACCCTGAGCAAGTCCACTTAACCTCCCTGTGCTCCGTCCTTTGGATGAGACATAAAACCAAGGTCCTATTATAAGTGACTCTGCAGCAGCAGTTGTGATGCATAGATCACCCCATAGTCTCTGTAAGTCTCTTTGAATAAAAGTTTCTGCTAAATGACTCATTAATAATAATATTAGCTTTACCTAGATTGCTTGGAAATAAGTTTCCCATGTGGATACAATCTGAGACAAAGTCCAGGCTTTTTTTTACAGATGCGCTAGAAAAGTGAAACCTAATATATTTTAAATCAGCAGGCTATAAAGACTACTCTGAGACAGTCCTATAGAACCGGCCAGCATAAAGACAGAAGATTAGCGGTTATTTTTTGTATCTATTCATAACTCATCTATATACGTGCGATTAACTCTTTCAACAAACCTTGAATAGCTAGAAGCTAACTCCACTCAAAACTGCAGACTGCTATTGCTGTATAGAAAAGATAACTTCACATTTATATTAGGACACTGTTTCATCTTTATCATTATGCGATGTTGATTCGTGCTACTAGGAGTATAGATGACGAGGGGCGAGCTAAACGTTGCTCTGTAGAGTCAATGGCAAGTAATGTTTTCTTACACTACACTCTGTATTTCTATAGCCTGTTTATTGATATCTGACTGATGTTTATAACAGATATTAGATACCTATATATATATACTGTATATAGTTTAATAAAAGAGCTTGCATATATTTTACATGTATTCCTCTCAGCCACATTTGTTATTAAACAGACATCAGTGACGTGTTAAAAGGCTGTACTTACGTTTTTCCCAGTGCATATTCTATTGTGGCAGCCTTTTTTCTTAATCCTCGGGAGCAGATCGTAAGTGGACCCAGGTATTTAACAAGTGGCAGATCTCACTGCTTTTTAAAAGCCCGCTAGAAAACCTCAAGTGATGTCACTTCCAACCACAGCCTGTTTTTCCCTCAGCTCTCCGAATCTCACACTGCTTGAACGGAAATACACAGAAACATCAGGTTTTCAGTGGCTGACCTGAACATTGAACCTTTCACCAAATACCAGAGCTGGGGTCAATTACAATTACAATTACAATTACAATTACATTTACATTTGCAATTACAATTATTCTGCAGTAATTACAAAGCACAATGAGTTCATTCTATAGGGTGATGCAAAACGTTTGGCCATAGCTGTACTATTGATATATGACATAGTCATCAGCGACATGCAGATAGCTCTGAATTTGAATTTACAGCCGTGGAGGGGGGATGTATGTCACTGACAAACTTGCTCCATTACTATTACAGTATCAGATCAACCCATCATTAAACATGTTTAAGTTACAGCATGGTTGAAATTGAGAACAGAAGAAAAGGAGACACATTATACTGCATGTCCACGCAAGGCAACTCTTTATGTTTAAATTTGAATCTGCACAATATGAAGTAGAATTGTATCCTTATCTCAGAGCTCAACGCAGTTCAGTCATTTTAAATGAGAACGCTTAATCCCCACGGGCCAGACTATCAGTGTGCTTAAAGGAAACACCTGTAAACACTTCAGGGTTCGTTGATTAACTATGTACTGAAAACAATTAAATAAAACAACATCTTCCTGTTGAGATCTTCATAGCAAGCACTATATTTATTATTTAGTTTTTGAACAGAATAGATTGGAGGACAATATATACTTTTCCAGTTGCAACTGCAAGAACCAAATGAAGAAACAACTGTACTGAGTTGTCTGCAAATCAGATTATCTGTGTTACCAGAGCACTTGTGAGACGGATTGCATGTATTTGAAGATGTAACGGTTCTCTGTTCAGGCACTGTGTTTGTCCCCATCCTGCTTTTGTGACCTCAAGGGTTGGTTCTTGCATTTCTTTGCTTACAGGTTTCCCAGATGCCTCACTGATTAGGGTGCAGCTAGTTCATAATGTGACAACTAGAATAATTACAGTACACATACCAAGTCAACCTGCCCCTAGTTATAAGGACTGTGTGTTGATTTTACAATGGTAACTGTGATCAACATCATTTGCTACAAAGAATCATGGAATGAATACGGATAATTAAATCCACATAAATTAAAAGGGGCGGAATTCAAAATGAATGACTTCAGAACTCAGAGTACATGCAGAAGATATTCAGGTGCTATTCCTGTGATATTCAGTCAGAATTCATTAGGCATTTGCAGGCATTATTTTGAAGAGTTATCCCCACACAAATAAACAAAATACCATTGCAGTGATGTCATAATAGTATGAATGTTTAATGACTGGACTGGGTGCGTCCAAATAAAAAGATGAAATCTGCAATTCTGTGCTGCTGTGCACTGAGGCTTGCCACTTCCACTTCTGCAAATTAAAATGATAACACATCCAAAATTTATAATGAAGAAATGTTTTAATTTGTGGCTTTGGATGTCATTATCAAAGTGCTGCTTTAAACCAAGCACTTATGAAAGTTCAGCTATACAGACTATACCTTTAGCTGTCTATCGTGTTAAAAAAAAAAAAAAACGCTTTACCTGAACTCTGATTACTGTGTATTTACATAGTAGCTACTGAGCAAATGCACATGTGCCTGCACATCATTGCAATGGTATTATGCATAGTTACAATGTACTTCATGTATTTCTTGAATTGAATTTCACCTGCAGCTCTCAACTTGGCACAGTTTGCCAAGACCCTTCCTGACATGCAGAATTCCATTTAGCCCTTAATCCACACCACCCGACAGGCAAAGGAATAAACCTTAAATAAAAACCCACCCCTTTGTCCCGGGATAAACCTTTTAAACAGCGTAACTGGCACGGTCATTATTTTCTATTTGGTTTCATAGAAAGTATGACAGTTCATACCTAATGGGCGTTTCATGCTGGATAGAAGCTGAAGCTGAAACAGGAGATTTACAAGGTGTATTATTCAGAAAGAAGTAAACAGTGTCTGCAGCAACCCTGCATTTAACACTCTAAGAACTATTAATGCATGCTGCAGTATACCCACATTTTATTTTCACTCAATTATCATTACAAGGTGTTGTTCTTTTTTCCTGCTACATTCTTTCATAGTTTCTCTTCAAGTACAGTGCGAAAGCAAGCATTGGTGACTGTTCAGTTTGCGTCTAAAATCACAAAGGCAGTCTTAGCTGTGCGGGGACCTTCAAAACGACATCACTCAAGAGATGCCAAGGTCAGAGCATCCAAATTAGCAACATCTGAAAATCAACGGAGATTTGGGAATACTCCTTTGAAATGCAAGGTCATTTCCTTGTTTTTAAGAGAGAGACAAAGAAAACCGATGCCCAAAAAAAAGTGTCCGATGACTTTAAGAAAATCAGGCATGCTGCTTTTACTAGTGCACTTGGAAATAGTTTGTGTAACCACAATCCATCTGAGCATACTTGGGATGAACTTGAACAGTGCAATCGTCATGGCGATTCTCTGCCTACCTCTCTGAGCCAATTACATGAAATATTAACGACTGGATGGATTAACATCCTTGGAGACACTTTCTTTCCCCTTATGGAGCCTTTTTGTGGTTGTTTTAATACAAAAGACAGTGCTGTACCTGAAAGCAAACTTTAACCTTGCTGGCAGGATAAGCTAGTTAACAATTATCCAGTCTCTTTTGGCACCACCACTGGCATAGTCATTAGCATGTTATCACTGTCTTACTACCACAACATGGCATTTAGTGGATGCGGGGAAACAGTGCCCCCTCCTGGTTAAAAAGAATATCAAGAAGTATTTTTCTCTTTGGCTACTGATGGCTTGCACCAATGAGTTTTTTTTTTTTCATTTCTGGATTCATTTTATATTTTGCCAATATAATGTTTGAACAAAAGTAAGTCACATGTCCATTCCATTTAGAACGCCCTGTTACAAAACATCAACAGCTACCCGATGAGCTCATTCTCTTTGGTGAACTGGCCTCAACCCTATTCCTGTTAGTGTCGTTTTGAGAAGCTGTTGTTTTTTGGTTGTTGTAACTTTAAAACTATGCTGTACACACGGGATGACATCTACACACATCATGAGATGTGCTGGAATTCATACCTGTCAGTGCTTCTCACACATGTGATTTTCTGTTATTAATATTAGCTACCCAATGAACACAATCTTGTATTATAATTGAACGTTCCTCGCAGACAGGGGCTTCCTCCATTCTTGCTTGCCACAATATCAGCATGCCAGCCAAACACTGCAGCAGCAGGTGCTTAAAACTAAGGCCCCTGTGTTTATTCTTTTCATGATGTCATGGTTTTGCAGGAGGCATTTCAGATACCACCTATACACCTGACGTGTTAAAACCTTGTTGTTGTTTTGTAACTGTACTGGGCAATACCTTCAGTCCTGCATCCATGCAAGATGTACTAATCTTCTAGTGCTGCTTCTCAGTGGGACTCACCCAGTCACGAAGGCTGTGTTCTTTAATAGGATAAAGAGGGCAGTAGAAGGGTTGTGCCTATCACATTCTTCCTCCCAATCAATGCCAGTTTTTTAGTGCTTGCTTGTTCACTATACCCTGCCCTAAGGCTTGGACACTCTATTCCCGAGCTCTCAGCTTTCAGATCCACAAAGAACTTGGATAACATATCTTATTACCAATCCTGTCCCATTGGCGTCTATTCACACTACCTAGAAACCTCTTCCTCTAATAGAAGGATGTTTATCTCAACCATTATCTCATACCATTGCATGATAGCAGTTTAATAAGAGAATAATGCATGTCTTGTCTTGTCCTTTACCGTTGCTACATTTAAAAAAAAGGGATTGGATTGGTTTCAAGTTCATCTATTCTCTGGCGATTATTTTATAATAATGACACACAGCCATTTCAAGAAAAAGACATTATGTGTAATTTAACCCATGCATTTGAGATACAGTATTCTACCCCGTACTGTATATTCACATACTTTCAATATGCTTTCATATATTTTACCATTGTAGGTATACATAGAAGTATTTCACCAAACACATTACCATGCATGGTTTTTATAGCCCTGTAAATATGAAGACGCTATCTCATACAGTGAGATACAAGGCCTTGACATGGCGGCAAACTTGCAAAAAAAAAAACCCACCTGTCCCACACTGGAACCTGAACGTGAGAATCCGATGTGTCTCTCAAGTATGAAGTCGATAGCTCAAAGCGTTAGGTCTTTATCACCCGCAAACCAAAAAGTCACATGGCCTCACTATTGGCAGCCATCATACACCTGAATAGAGCCGATAGAGTTTGCCTGAAAGGTTTGATGTCGCTGAACATTGGAAGCTGCCAAAATGGTTTACGGGGTACTGTGAGTAGTCGTTGGATTCTTAAGTGTCTGATTCTAGCAAACCTGAGACCAATCTCTATTGCACTATGCATTGCAGTGGAATCACAGTAGTCTCAATGCTGATCCTATGTACTGTTCTGCAGCAGTCATGCACCAGATAACTGCACATGGCAATATAATGTCTGTGCATATTATAGAAATCTTAAAGGATTTCATTGCAATTGGCTGCAAGTGGACTATTTGATTTTGATATGGTGCTGTGTTCCAAGGAAAGGCATGACTGTGCAAACACAGGAATGATTCCTATAGACGTGGGCGTGTGTTTGCTGTGTCGCTTTCATGCGGCTCCTGCCTACTTTGCTTTTGTCAGACAGACATAATCACTAACAACCCAGGCTACAGAGCGATATCATTGCTTATTATTACTTTTATAAAGTAGTAAAAGAACCCCCCCTTTTTAAGTGCCATGAATCTGATTCCAGCTAACAAACAATAAGGACACCTGCTAATTCAACAGAAAGTGCTCTTATAACGTGCAGGCATAGGGGGCCGATGATATGATTTGCTTGCTCAAAAGATAATCAGATTAATAAAAAAAAAATGAGCATGCAGGTGCTGTGCACTGAGGGAAAAGCATTATGAGATGAGATGACTATTGAACATAATATTGTTTAAAGCTGGCACCCATGTTAAACGGAGGAAAAGCAGGGAAAGGCCTTAAAATGAGCAAACTTGCACGAGTGGGCCGACAGAGGAATTTGACACAAAGAGAATGTGGCGACAGTATCTGAAAAGACACACGATGGTAGTTTCATTAAAGCAGAAACAGCTTTCAAACAGCTGGCAGAATTGACCCTAGTGCTTTCTTTGGATGTTGCACAACAACAGAAGATGAAATATGTGTATAATGGTCTAACTTTTCAAAGTTCAACAGCAGAACTGCTCTGGGGCACAGACAGCTTAAGTGATTGAACTGAGTGGCCCTTTTTAAATACTCCCCCCTCCCCCCCAATTAAAAGGACGTTAAATTATATAATCAACTAAATGCAGGTTTTGTTTTGATTGTATACAATCAATATATTGAAAAATGTTGATGTACCACAGTGAAAAACAACACATGATGTCCACATTAAAATAGCAAGTATAAACTGATATTCCAACACCAAATCAAATCACGTGCAAACCAATGACAGTGTTTCAGGGTTTAGAAGCATTTGGGCCTTCAATAAATCACCGGAAAGCAATTACCTTCCAGTATTCAATTAGATTTTCAACTCATTCACTCCCATTTATGCTGCCTCCCGGACTGACGATCGTCGACCTGCTGTACATTTCAAGCAGTCAATTGCTGGCCTGAGGTTCAAAACTGGCTCTCAGCACCCATTTCACTGACCCCACCGTTGACCCACAAAGATGCAAATATTATCAAAGGGGTCAGTATTTGCATAAATCTGGGATGCACCCCAATGTGAGGTTTGTACCATTTTCTAAGAAGTATGTTCTACCAAACATCTGTTTTGACGGTAGTTGATACCATACACATTTAACCCTATTTTTTATAAATGGTCAAGCAAAATATATTTAATATATTTCTATTTTACATAAAGATTATTGCACTCCACCACAGCTTTTACATTACCAGAAGAAAAATAAATTAAATTTAAAAAATGTAATAAAAAAAACACAAACCAACTTATGGGGCAGAATTTTAAAAAATAAATAAAAAGCAAATAAAAGCATTCATAGTTACCTGAAAGGTAATACTGTATTTGGCAATATAAAAAAAAGACCTCCGTTTGCATGCCTTACTTTAAGTAGTCTTGCACTTTCTAGGTCACTTCCCCTCAGCAATCAAAGGCAAAAGCGTTATTTCAGCTAGTTTGGTGTCATGTGCATTTGTACAGTTTATTTCTCAGACAAAAGTATTGGCACTTGAAATTGTTTATGTGCTTATTTTATATAAAGATTGTTTGTTAAACTACCAGAAATTGTGCATGTTGGTCTTTTTCTTATTAATTAGTGGCTAGTGTTAACTAAAGGCTGTATTTAACATGTGTTCTTGAATTGTCTTATATGAAGTGTAGGGTGCCAATAATTGTGTCTGCAACTGTATCTATCTATCTATCTATATAAAGGTATTATGTTTAAAGTCTTTTACAGCATTTATTATTTATTAACTATTAATATCTAACCAGATTTCATATAAGCCTTGATTAAAATCAGGTAAAAACTTAGCAACTGGATATGATAATAAAAATGTCGAAAACTGACATTAAAACAAGTGCTTAGACATCTGCTTAGCTGGGTGCTGTCCGTATCACAGTTATCAACAAACAAGCATGCAGCCTTGCATTTGCATTTATGAGCTTGAGATGGGAAGTGAACAGTTACCATATGCTTCACGGGGCAGAGCAAGGCCACCTGATGCAGTGTTTAAAGACATCTAAAACGTGTAGAGAGAGGGGCTCCGCCTCTTCAAGGCCCAACAAATAGAAGGGGGCTTCCATCATTGAGAAGACCTGACACACAGGAGGGGGGCCATCTGAGACCCGACATACGAAGAGGCTTGCCAACCACAAAGAAAACCCAGAGTTAGTAGTTACTAGAACATATGGAGTGGGGTGTTCCACCTCTTCAAAAGCCCAACATATAGAAAGGGGGTTCCCCCGCTGAGGAGACCCGACACACAAGAGGGGGGCCACAGTCTCTGAGGAGACCCGACAAAGGGTTCCACCACTTGGGGCCCTCACATCAGTAGGGGCATCAGAACCTGAAAGGTAAGAAGACAAGCAGCTTTGGATAACACCAGATACAACTCTGGCCCGCTCCTAGCTGCGCTTGTTCAGGGAGATTGTTCATTTAGAGTAGACCACAGCCAGGCTGAATGGGGGCGAGACCAGCAAAGGCAAAGGCATGCAGTTCAGTCTCTACTGCCCTGATTGAACTTGTTATGGCATGACTGCTGTGCTTAGTTTCCTCTTGTTTTTTTTGGTTTTTTTTTGTAAAGTCCCTGGCACTTTCTTTTAATAAGTTAGAAGAGGTTAAGTTGCAAACTTCCCATTTTTTTCCCTGAAGAACCTGATGTGTAATTCCCCTTGTTTAATCGCCTTTGTTTTGTTGGCACACAGCTCAGTAATCTTCACTGTATAAATGGGTAAACATTTACTTTAAGAAACTGGCCTGCTCCGAATCCCACCCGCTGTAGTTTCAACATTGACAGATTTCAGTACTGTATAACAAAAGAGTAACCAAGTATCATCAATGTCAACAGCATGTACAGAATAAGAAATGGAAATTAGCATTTTTATGAAAAGTGGTATTTAAGACCTAGATGTCATTAAATCAAGCAAATGAGATGCAAATAACTTTCATAAGCTGGTTTCCAAATATATATAAATATGCAAAAATAAACACTAAAGGCGCAACAAGGTGTAATAAAGCACAGTGAAAGCATGGTAGAGCAGAGGTGAGCACTGTAAAGAGAGGCACAGTAAAGCACAATACGACCATGGAAAACCATTGTAAATGCACAGTATAACCTTGGGAAAATGGCAAAATTATCGTGCACATTTACTGTGAGGTACAGACAAAGACACTCTTATATTTGTTATGATCAATTGTTTCTTTTATTTAAACAATAATCATAAAGAAATATAACAAATTCACAAAACTATATACAATGGAGAGCCCCCCTCCTCCTCCTCCACCCCCCCCCCCCCGAAAATGCTCAATATCTTCTGCCACATAATGTTAAAACCAAGTTCTACCTGCATACGCGATTTTGCAGCTCTAATGCATGCAAACACAGTATTCACAGTATTCACTCCTTCAACCTCACTCAGAACACCACATTCTTTCAAGTCTCATTTTTATTTGTCCCTAACACAATGAACGATGTGAACTAGCACCCTTGACCATAAAATATAAATACATGCATTAATAAGGACAGAAATGACAAGCATTTCTATGTTATTCTGTGTCAGTTCCCCTCACAGCAGTAGTGTCAGCAGACCTTCTATTGCACACCTTGTTCAGGGTTTAGCTCAACACACTTCATAAAATCACTCATCCTGACCCGTAACAACAAGCAAGGGTGCCCCCCAGTGTTTTATGCGTGAATAATTAGTTGAGAAGACTACTGTCTCCATTACAGCAGAATGATCTATTTTGCAAATGTTCTTTTGAGCAGGATTAATTCAAGTTTTTGAACATAAGAAACGTTTGCGATTGAGATGAGGCAGTTTGAAATAGTTTCGCTTGAAACAAATATGAATATGTTGGACTTAACGTTGCCACCTGTGAGGTACAAAGAAACAGGGGGTCGTTGAAAGTTTAAACTCTCCTTAAAAATCCTATATTCATAATTAGTCATTTAGCAGATGCTTTTATCCAAAGCGACTTACAGAGTGAACTATGCATCAACAACTGCTGCAGAGTCACTTCCAATAGGACCTCATTTGTTTTACGTCTCATCCGAAGGACAGAGCATAAGGAGGTTCAGTGACTTGCTCAGGGTCACACACAGTGAGTCAGTGGCTGGGGTTGAACCTGGAACCTGCTAACACAAGCCCCTTTCTTTAACCACTGCACCACCAAGCCTCCAAGAGGTACTATTGTTAATATTACTGCTATAGTACTGACAGCCAATTAACATTGTGGGTTTATTGCAAAAATATTGCATATTGATTTATTATTATTATTTATTTCTTAGCAGACACCCTTATCCAGTGCGATTTATAATTGTTGCAAGATATCACATTAGTTTTATATACAATTACCCATTTATACAGTTGGGTTTTTACTGGAGCAATCTAGGTAAAGTACCTTGCTCAAGGGTACAGCAGCAGTGTCCCCCCACCTGGGATTGAACCCACAACCCTCCGGTCAAGAGTCCAGAGCCTTAACCACTACTCCACACTGCTGAGGTATAGTACTTGTGGCTCAATTTACATTCCTGGCATTGCAGGGGAGCTGTAGTAATCCATATGGATGTGGCAGAATAACCAGGATAAGATTCAAATCCAGGATCTTTTAGAGTCTTTTAGAGGGAAAACAGGGACATGTGGCAACCATAATTGGACTTCACGGTCGGCAGAATTTACACATTATGTCAGAAAGGGATGGTACATACAGCATGACACATTATCCACGTGCCCTGGGGCATGTTCTAATTCCTGGGAATGACATTTACAATATCCATGATACAGGAGATCGGCACGTTATCAACTAGGAACTGGCCTAGCCTGTTTGCTCCCAGTCAACAAAATGCAGCAAAGTTCTGACTTGCCCGGCTTAAACCAGCAATTGACATTTTGTGACTGCAGTAGAACATTCCTCATCTGATTTATGAAACGTTGCAGTCATGCATGTTAGCGGGGTCTCAGTAATGTAACAAAATATCAAACCACTCAGTTGGGCAGATTTGAAAACGTACATCCTTCGCTGACATTTTCTGTTCTTTCCCGGTTTCATTCAAAAGCATGAAGTGAAAGTTTCTTCTAGTAATTCTCTATCACTGTCAGCAGTTTTGTTAATGGCCAGTTTATCATTTAGCAAACAGACCGTTATATCATTGCAGGCAGTGCAGTTTGTATGAACAGCTTCATCAAATACCAATGGCAAACGTTCTCAGCAGAGCTTTCTCATTGGGTCAGACACTCAACATAAAGCCACTAGGCTGATGTCTCTGTAATGATAATGTAGCAGGATATATTAGGCAGTTATTTAATTGATTCTGTAACTACGCTTTCAAAAATACAATACCACTTATACAGACAACTACTGTACTGAATCATTAGTAGATAGGAGGACAATAGCATTGTTTTCAGTAACTTCTCCCTCAGTAACTTCTCCCTTCAGTCTCCCTCCTGCCCATTAACAACCTTAACCTTCTGTCACAATATTGTTTCAGACTGATCCATTAAAACAGAGAAAGTTTATACAAGGCTGCATTTATCTGTGAGATTACCTGACCTGGTCTAATGGTTTCCAGTGCAATTGTGCCTGCTTTAATGGGCTAAAACAAGAGGAAGGAATGAGTAAGACACCCTTCATTATTTCCAGTTTTCCTTTTGGATTCAGACGGCTGATACAGACGACACAGAAGGTAGTCTACTACTGCCCTCCCCTCCTACCCTTCATGCACACTGAACACAGTGCATTTGAATGGGCTACATTGTGTTTGCTTTACATCAGACCAGCTCTTTGGTCTTTCTTCTTGTCAAGCCACAAACAGCAGTCAAAAGCAGACAATAAGTCAGCTTGCCGTCTTCTTTAGTGCCCGTTGAGTTCTTGCACAATGATCCGTTTGGGGATGTTTTCATTTCTAGCGCAGGTATTGAGAAAGCTTCTGTTTGCTTTGCAGAAGCACGTGGCCTTTGATATCGAATTCCAATTGTCTCTTCTACCCGGCTGCCATGCAAATGCCTTTATATATCCTGGTCTGAAAGAAAAACGACAACAAAACCAGAGCTGCATGCCATCAGTCCACACCTCAAGTCTTTACTAGGTTAGCTTTGTAAAAATGCCCTTTGCTTTATTTGTTTGCCTTCTACAATAACCCCCTTTACCGCGCAGGTTGCCCCATTTAATTCGTGTTTGAACGGAGCAAAACCCCATTGCTTTTCACTTGACAATGAAAACCAGCCACTACACAAAACACAATGGAGGCATTCAATGATTAATGAAACTCCACTGTATTTTGGGTCATACTGTGTCATCAAACCACACAGCACTGACACATCATTGGCTTCAGCTCCAGTGCCTGCACCTGCAGATCAATTCTGTGTAGACCGTGAGTGTAACTTATAATGGGTCTCCCAACTGCAGGAAGGTTCAGACCCAGCCCGCATATTCAAATCAGGGTGGAACAGCAAATGTACACAACGCTGTCCATTTCGATTAGTTTGCATTGAAAATATACATACAAAATAAATAGTAGAGTTTAAAACAAATAACTTCTAGCTGGTAGATTACAGGCTTTTACATTTACAGCGCACTAAAACTCATTTTCCAACAGCATACAAAATGTTCAGAGAGAGAACGATCTGTCTTTTACTAGCACATGGAATGAGTATTGACCAATGGTTATCTTTCACAAAAAGGCTCCATAGTTTGCTAGTGCAGTAGCAACAGGTGCTGTGTAGGTGAAAAGCTTTTAATCTCATCTCCCCGACCAGTCAGAAACCTTACAGGCAGAGGCACCCAACATTATCCGTTGTTATATACATAAACTACAGCTAAGTTCAATCTCTGACCACAATTCAGGTGTTGAATGAAGCTACTTCATTATGAACACAGTGCAGAGGTATTGTACAGCAATATCATGAAGCTACTTCATTATGAACACAGTGCAGAGGGATTGTACAGCAATATGAAGCTACTTCATTATGAACACAGTGCAGAGGGATTGTACAGCAATATCATGAAGCTACTTCATTATGAACACAGTGCAGAGGGATTGTACAGTAATATCATGACTACTTCATTATGAACACAGTGCAGAGGGATTGTACAGCAATATCATGAAGCTACTTCATTATGAACACAGTGCAGAGGGATTGTACAGCAATATCATGAAGCTACTTCATTATGAACACAGTGCAGAGGGATTGTACAGCAATATCATGAAGCTACTTCATTATGAACACAGTGCAGAGGGATTGTACAGCAATATCATGAAGCTACTTCATTATGAACACAGTGCAGAGGGATTGTACAGCAATATGAAGCTACTTCATTATGAACACAGTGCAGAGGGATTGTACAGCAATATCATGAAGCTACTTCATTATGAACACAGTGCAGAGGGATTGTACAGCAATATGAAGCTACTTCATTATGAACACAGTGCAGAGGGATTGTACAGCAATATCATGAAGCTACTTCATTATGAACACAGTGCAGAGGGATTGTACAGCAATATCATGAAGCTACTTCATTATGAACACAGTGCAGAGGGATTGTACAGCAATATCATGAAGCTACTTCATTATGAACACAGTGCAGAGGGATTGTACAGCAATATCATGAAGCTACTTCATTATGAACACAGTGCAGAGGGATTGTACAGCAATATCATGAAGCTACTTCATTATGAACGCAGTGCAGAGAGATTGTACAGCAATATCATGAAGCTACTTCATTATGAACGCAGTGCAGAGGCATTGTACAGTAATATCATGAAGCTACGAACCCTCTCAACTCCAGCTGAAAGGGGTTTCTTAATAACTTGATGTCATCAAAATTATCTTTGAAAAAACTGTCCTTAAGAACACATTCCTTCAAACAGCCCTTAGACTTCAGTGAATAAGGCTCAATAGGCAGAGCTGGATGCTTTTGACAGGCTGACAGCTTGTCTGGTTATTTTACTGAAAGCCCTTGTGACCAGCGTGGGAAACCCCGATGCTAGTGCCTGGTTTTGGAAGCTGTTAGAATACTGTTGGGTACTGCTCAGTATCTAGTACATGTTTCTTACACGAGTAGGAAGTGTAGCTTTAGCAAATAGTGCGGTGTCAGTTGGTATTTTTTAACTGTTATTAATTTTTTTTTTCACTTTCCCAAGAAATAAAGAAAAGCCTCATTAATCTCATTCATCTTTTGGCACTGGCCGGTGACTTCCTGTTTTTGCGGTCACAAAGATCCCTTCACATTTTTTTTCCCAGTATTTCCTGGTATATTACAGTTGCAATAAATTTCACTTAAACTCAAACAGTTTTATTCAGGGAAGGAGACATATCAGAGGAAGCAGGGGTCATGGAGTTGACCAAAAGCACCAGAAGTTTCTACATTGGTAGAGAAAGGTGTTCATTTCACAGGAATTCCCAATACACTTTGCACACAGATTTAGAGGATGGAGAGAAGTCAAGACCTGAACTGTATTCTACTAGAGTTCTTCGCTGCAGTCCAGAATGTAGTCAAATCTGTCTTTCAAGGAATCACACGGACTGGGCAATATAACCCCCTGTCGGACACTACACCCCCCTCTGGGGAAAAAAGGGTTCCTTTTTACGCCTCAAGCCCAGTCCATATTTTTAAAATAATGTTATGTTAGTTCTATTGAGGCCATCCCCTTATTAAAGTTTCCCCATCTTAAAAGCACAAGTGTTATAAGCACAGTGAAAGCACGGTAAAGCATAGGTAAGCATTGTAAAGCCCAGAGAAGGAATGGTAAAGCATATTAAAAAAAACATGACAAACCATGGTAAACTATGGTAATAGTATAACCATGGGGAAAGCTGCTAAATGACTGTGGCTTACTGTAACTCTTCTGAGAACTTTTATAAGGACACAATAATGTTTTAACGGTCTCAGTGAATTGTACAGTAATTGTGTGTCTGTCACCCTGAACACTTCCTTTCCAGAGTCAGTCAATGGGCTGTGCTTGCAGAATGCCTTGCGTGTGGCTCTGGTATTGTCCTCTTACAGGGCATCGTGCCACATGCAGGTGTGCACTCCTGTTTATTGTCCCCACTGTTCACTGCGTTTTTCCTTTGTTCCCTTTTCTATTTGTATTCTCTGTAATTGAACTCTTTGTGGTCTGCCTCTTACATCTCTGTAGACATGTAAAGAAGCATTTTTATGTCTTTTCTTTCTTTATTTCTTTACTTACATTCACTTGAATATTATGTCTGTATTTGGTTAACTAGGCAAATCCTGTTTTAATCTCCGACACACCTGGCTGCAACACACATGGAGGGCACAACTAGACACGGTTTGCAGGGACAATAACATTATTGTAATATTACATTTATATAAATAAGAACGAGAGAAGAAACCACATTTATTTGTGCGCTCTAATAAAAACCCCTTTTGTGTCTTTTTTGAAAGTGTTTCCATAGTGATCAGAAAGCAGACCTTGGCTGCAGGCCGGTTTGTTTACCACCTCAAGGCAGTTGTATCTGTAGAATGGAGTGTCTTAAAACCTAACCACTGCCACTCTGAGATAAACAAGCACGCCACTTTCATTATTCATCTCATATCTTTGGAAGAACTGGAACTGATTGAAAAGGAACGGGAATTGGAATTTAAAAAAGGAATTGAGATTGGAAAAAGGAAATTGATCCCAACTCTGGTGCAGAAACCACAAATAAATGGATGTTGATATGTTCCCATGTTTATCATGATACATTTGCACATTCATTATGTTTTTCTCATGTGTATAACCTGTATGCATCATCCACAGCTGTAGAACACACATAGTAACAGTACGTTAAGAAATTCAACGACAAACATTGCATTGAGGTGTGCAAGGCTAATGCCTAACATGTATATTCATCTTAATAGGAGCATTAAGGTATCCTCACACTTACCCCTTGGGGTGGAGTCCACATGATTGGGCGATACAGGTATATGAATCTAAAATTAATTTTAACATTAAAGATATTTAAAAAATGTAGTACTTTGTTTAGTATTTCTCAACACGTCTCTTTATCATGCAACATTCCTTTACATAACTACACTATACTTTTACCATCTTTGATAAGGGTTTCAACAGTAAAATAACAAATCAGAACCAACATCTTCATTTAAAAAAACAAACAAACACTGAAGCTAATCAGCATAGTTATAAAAACGTGTCTGCTGATGCGTGTAAAATAAACCCAGCAAAACCTGTTTAACTGTCTGAATTTCTGTCCTCTGGCGTTCATTTCAGCAAGCCTCTACAACACTGCAAAGAATATCTGTTCTGTGGAAAAGGACACTGAAACCCAAGGACCATCTCGCTTGAACATAAATATAATAGCGCCAACGTGTCACTTTAGCTTTAAAGAAGTAACAAGAGGCAAGTGTTTCAGTGTGCCGGAAGTAAAACAAAACAACACACATATTCAGTACTGGGTGTCTTTATATTTAGTGGGGTCCAAGAAGGACAAAGGCCAGCCCTGTAGGTGGTAACTTGTGGTCAGAGGGCAGCTGTCCAGTAGGGTCTGCTGTAGGGCGGTGAGGGGTCACAGAACCTGACAATGGAGCCATCCTAATCCGTTGGACAGAATTAGCCAATACAGCCCCCCTGTGGAACCCCCAGCAAAGAAGAAGCACTTCACACAACCATGACCTAAACCTGCGTTCCCCTGACTGTACGACTCACCCTGCACACCACACCACTGTGCCTTTACTAGGGAGCTCTCGAAAGGCTCTGTGCTGTAGGCAATGGTAAGAGCAGTGGCATGCCAATGGAATCACAATGAAGCAGTACACATTATCATTTCTTTTATGCACATCTGGGTTTCTCTTGTGCGATTGGGATTTTTAAGTGGTGCTGCACTTTTCTGTGCTTCTATCATGGTGTGTACTCCAGGAACGACTGCAGTTTTGAGATCAGGCTGGGTTTATGATAAGAAAAATCTTCAAAAGCAATAAGCTTTTAAGAAACAGTTTGCATTCCCTAGATTCTGTTCACGCCTACTGTACAGTTTGTTACGCAACGTGTGAGTGTGTGCAACGATTATACGGAGATTTAAAACGTTTCCCTAAATAGGAAATGAAACCTGAGAGAAAACATTGAAAAAATACATGCCAGTTTTAATTTGCACAGTCATTCTGCACAGTTTAACGAAAACATAAATAAACACAATAAATCGGAAGAAGGAAATCATTTTTTACATTGGAGTGTGAAAACAGCAAGAGAATTTGCATATGTGTATAATCGATTCAAAACCAGTCCTTTGGCGCCACCTGGAGGTGACACTGGGATTCAGCATTAACACAATCTTGATCAATAAACTATAGATTGATATAGTGTTAAAAACTAGATATTTGAAATTAGAGATTTTTTTTTAATCTAAAACACACAATTATAAACAATAATAAAATATATAGCTCAGTACAGTTTTTTGGGGGCTGGGTATTTTATTCACAGAGGTTTAATCTTGAAAACCGCATCCAACCTTAGTCCACTCGCACCACCTTGTGGTTAAAATTAGAACTGCCAATCGAAAAACAGTAATGTTAACGCTTCTTACCTTATACTTCAGTAGCAAAAGCTGAGATTCTGTTTACTTCTTTTTTGTATTTGTGTTGATAATCGTGGTACCCCACTTATTATTTATTTTTTTATTTTTTACAGTCTTCTGTTGTTATGTGTTTAACATGTTATTATGATCAGTTCAGTTTTTCAGCAATACATGAATTCTGGAACCCCCCCCCCCAAATAAAAGGAAATACATGTTCTGCTAAAGGCAAGTTGTGCTTATTTTAACATGTTACACAAGTCGAGACCCTGTCTTCATAAGAGCGTACAAGAGCACTGTCCAGGGAAGCTGCGACTCTCTCACATTAAGAGACCTTCGTGATCTCAAAGACGAGCGTGTTTTAAATGCATAATCAGCTGATCCTATTCGGTTTAACTACGAACCTTTATTATACTTCACAACGACCTAACAAAGCCCTATTTGTTTGAAGCCAGATGCCAAATGGTTGATTTTACAGCACGCTGGTCATTAAATCTACAATCTCGACATCAGTATTATGGTATCGCATTATGTTATTTAGGGAAAACAGTTGCAAATGCTGGCGTTAAACAAATATATGCACTTTCCCATTGCACACTTTCGAAACAGCAGCAGCTGCACTGCGAATCCTGTATTGGGTTACTAGACATGCCCGTTATGTTTCTCTGCTGACGTCAGACGTGGATTTCAGGTTCTCTTCCACTTATCTCTTTTTCAAACCACGTGGTTAGGCAAACAGGCAGCAAATCAGACAGCCGCTGGAACGGCAATGCAAGTAAGCCCCGCCCCTGACCCCGCCCCCGACCGCTCCTTTTTTAGCCCCAGCCTAGGACTAACCTGCATCATTGAAGCCAAATGGAATAATGAATGAATTGACTTGGCCATCAATTAAACCCCCCAGTTTCCTCAATCCCAGCCACATTCTCACTTGGAAATGAACAGACATGAAGGGTCAAAAGTAACCCTTTCCTGGGCTCCTGACACATTTAACAACAAAAACAAACCCATTTAAATATAAAGATCGCACAGTTACTGATGTAGCTGGTGGAATAATTCTGTGCAAATAAATACTTCATTTCCACAACACAGTGAACCAAATGAAAGCCACGTTTGCATGTGAGGGGTCTGCACCCCACCCCGCGGTGCTGTTTCGATGCAGTGTTGTAATGGGCAGACGTGTGTGACATGTTAAAAGGTCTATAATCACACCTGTAGTGGAGCCTGGATCTTTTGCATAGTGGTTCTGAGAAGTGC
The DNA here is from genome assembly GCF_902713425.1 of Acipenser ruthenus. Classification (NCBI taxonomy): domain Eukaryota; kingdom Metazoa; phylum Chordata; class Actinopteri; order Acipenseriformes; family Acipenseridae; genus Acipenser; species Acipenser ruthenus. The sequence goes on from NC_081228.1 coordinate 1,905,721, forward strand.
ACTCAGAGCATTGACATGCAATGTGGTTCCTATTCCCGCCCACTAAACCCTGTGACTGAACTGTTCCCGTGTGATGAACCAAGCAGAGTGCTTGAGGGATTATTTCTCAATCAATGCTGCTTTGTGTCAAACTGCAAGCTCCTGTTTGAATGATTTGCATAAAAAACATTAAGCTCCAAATTCTGTAAACGACAACTAAAGAAACAACATCTCTGGAGTGTTCAAAGAGTGCTCCTCAGAGGCACCCCTGACATAGACTGGCATGGGAAAAGCAAGCAGGACCTGCTCATGAATATATTTCAATTACACAGTTAGGCTGAGGAAACACAAAGCCACTTTTTCAGGAACAGTGGCTTGAAACCTGCTTCCAGAAGAGCAGGAGACCTAGTTTGAGGCAACGTTGCTGTATCAAACCCCAAGTCTCCCCTGGTATGCCGTGCAGTGACCTGAAACCTCGTCTCCTGACACACACTGACACGCACACACACGGACACGTGCACACACACACACACTGACACGTGCACACACACACACCGACACACACACACACTGACACGTGCACACACACACACTGACACGTGCACACACACACACTCAGCAGCCATCATTGCACTTCCTACATTTGCACTGCAGAGGGCTGACTTTCCCCCAGTTCAAGTTAATTTGCAGGGTTGCCACCTGGCAACCTACCACATACATACATGCCAGCCAGTATGATATTAATACATGTGTTGTCAGATTGTGCAAAAAATGAAGAGAAAGACACTTGTCTAGTCATCCTAAATCTGCTGGACTATGCAAACCTGCTTAATAGATTAGGTACAATTATCTCTGCCTGGCAAAAATGGATCTGGCTTTTATACCAACTTTAAAAGAGTGTTTGTGCTTTTAGTCTGTGTTGTTGATAAGAAAAACCAAAATATAAAACACTCGATGAATAGGTGTTTTAAAACTTTGAAATTCCTTATCACTAATTTGAATTTGCTTTGCATATTTTTTCTTACAGTTTTAGACTTGGTCATCGGACCAAAGGTACAAGGCTGCTAGTTTATTTTCACTGGCTTTACCACACTTTACAAATCAATCATTAACAAATAATTAAACCCGTCTGTTAATGTGTTAGTTTAAAAAGTTTTTAGCAGTTTACACACAAAACAGTGTCCATTCCACTTTTGCCCCAATTGCTGGGCAGCAGTGTGGAGTAGTGGTTAGGGCTCTGGACTCTTGACCGGAGGGTCGCGGGTTCAATCCCAGGTGGGGGACACTGCTGCTGTACTCTTGAGCAAGGTACTTTACTTAGATTGCTCCAGTAAAAACCCAACTGTATAAATGGGTAATTGTATGTAAAAAAATAATGTGATGTGTAAAAAATAATGTTATTGTATGTAAAAATAATGTGATATATTGAAACAATTGTAAGTCGCCCTGGAATGCTAAGAAATAAATAATAATAATTGTATCCAATTTCACTTTTCCAAGTGTTAAGTGGGCACTAGATCCTCACCAGTGTCACGTGTGATTATTACCATTGTTCAGATTGAAATAGATGCTCTCAAATGAAAAGGCAGTCTTTTTAATAGCAGTTCGAGATAATAAATTAAACAGGGAAAGCAATTTGTCTGGATGGTCGTTTTATGTGTAATTGCCACACTAGCCACTAGGAGGGGTAAGTATTAATTACAGATAAGTTCATGGGTCGGTAGCTTCTTTGAACACAAGCACAACCCTACACAGTCATGGGCCTTCATCGTTTCTTTCTTATATATAGTTTAATTCTTCTTCTCACGGTCACTGTATTCAAACAGCCATTTAAATTAGTATGGTGACTAAAGGTAATTACATCAATGCCATTCAACAGTTTTTCATTAAGACTGCATGTTGGGTTACATTCTCATTTTAGTCAGCAGGGGGCACTCTTTCTTCAAGTAACACCCTTAAAACACTGCCTTACAAAACCAAAAGGCACTTCTCTCTGGTATCCTAAAAGCTTACAGCTCGGTATCCTAAAAGCTTACAGCTCGTTCAGAATACCGCCGCCAGAATTCGGACTAAAACCAGGAAAAGTGAACATATTACCCCTGTTTTAGCCTCCTTACACTGGCTCCCTGTGCAGTAGAGAACTGATTTTAAAATGTTGCTGTTAACCTATAAAGCCTACATTGTGATACTTTTGTATGAAAGGCGCTATATAAATTTAGTAAATACATAAATAAATATATTACTAGACCAGTCTGGAGTAGAATTTCCTATAGTACTCGAGAGGTGTGCAACTGTTACAGTGCCCCAAAACATAAACTCTGGGTGAGATACAGCTGTAGCCCAAAAATTCACGGGCGCTGCATGGTCTAACCACAATGAAGCAATTAGTACAATAAAATGCTCCATTTAGAACACTGCTTAGGTGTGGAATGCATTGGTCTTTAATCATGACTCACACACCTGTGGGGTGTTATGCCTCATCGCACGTCCACACAGCCTCAGTTACTGTTTACATTAATCTAACATTAAAGTAGGGGGAACAGTAGCGGGACAATATGGTGAATACATATTGTAGCGATCTCGGTTAACGCAGGCAGGCGCATCACACAGGGCAAGGCAATCCACACACAGGCAGAGGGCGGCTGCGAACCGGGGACCTCTCGCACTAAAGCATTGTACAGCGGTGCATGCCACATTGTAATATATAGGTCCGCACACGTTGTATTAAACGTGTTTTGCTTCTAACCTATTCGAGAGGGAATGGCGAGGAGATTTCACGAGTATTTCCTGTGACACCCGAGCCGCAGTAATCTCGCATTCCAAAACCACAAACATACATAGTAAAACGCCTAATCGTTTCACTGGAAGTGTTATTGTTAACATAATGCGTCAAGCAACGCATTTCTTCCTTAATCCACGCCCCTTCACACTGGATTATAAAACAGGTATACAGCCCCTGAGATGAAAAACCGTGCATTGAGATACTTTGAATCGGGATGTGCATAAACTGAGCAGCCCCTTCAGTTCAGCAGCATTGGTGAGACACACTGTTTTTGTCATTTCTGGACCCTGCACAACATTTCAATAACAAATTAACATCGTTTACTATCGCGCTTCTTGGGGATTAAAGAAGAGAGCCGCATTTCCACGGGGTTTGCTGCTTGCGAATAGAAATGCTTACTTTCAACATGAACCCCGAAGGTCGATGCGCGCAGAGCCTCGAGGACATCTCCAGCAGTGACGCGGGGTATGGAAGCAACAGGTCACCGTTACCCGGACAACCGGCAAGTCCCCAAAACATCCCCGCGTCACCGGCCTCGGGTTTAACTGAGGTCAATAATTTGGACAGGGAGCGGGCGCTGGCACAGGGGTCTCCGCCTGCTTCACTTAACACGGATCGTTACCCTGGTAAGAAGCCTGGAAATACAATCATTATATAAATACCATTTGCAGCCAGACCAGTCACTTGCACCTTAGTGTGCTTTGAAGCTAATCACAGGCCACAGGACAGGTTTGCAAAACGAATGTTTCCGGTAATTGTTAAATTCCTAAATTAAATTTAACTGGAGATGAAGTTCAAAGAAATACTGTTGCACCTGTCTTTAAACTCTAAAATCTGTTAAAATATAATTGTGCAGAAAGCGTATAGATTACACGTAATAAGCGTGCAGTATTACAAATGGAAGCAGATTAAAACTTGGGTCTTATTATTATTATTATTATTATTATTATTATTATTATTATTATTATTATTATTGCAACAAGAATGTCATGTATTAGTGTTTATTAACTTAGAAACATTTTGTTTGTTTTTTCAGACTCCAATCTGGGAAAAACACAACCTCAGAAAAGATATATAGGAGTCAGGGTTAGATTGCCTGTCAAAGACATGCTGAGAAAAATCAGAATTGCAAAAGGCGTCGATCCTAGTGACTTGCAGGTAAGAAGCGGCACCGCCCCCCCGCATCTAAACACTGTAACAACTTTATTACACAGATATGAAGAGACCAGCAGAAAGTACAAGTGTAATTACCAGTGTTGCTATTCTTTTTCTTCAGGAAACCCCAGCGAAAGGATCCAAACCACATTCAGGTATGCACGTTAATCTGAAAGAGACGGTCATTTTAAAAAATGTTAATGTAGTGAGACGCTGCAAATCTTCCCAATCCACTTATTTGTGCAATCCTGTTTCTATCTTTGGTGCAGGAGACAAAAGACGAGTTTATCCCAATTCAGAAAGGCGAAACAGGCAGGTGAGTTGACCCTTTCCCATATTATTATTATTATTATTACTATGGACATCTGCTTGTTAATAAAGTCTAGTTATGCAGCATCTACCTCACAACCTAATGCAAATATTTCCTTCTGCTGCAGAATAAGTTGTCAGCAAAGAGCCTGGAAGTTTTGGATATGCTTGTTGAGGTCTTGGAAGAGGATTTAAGAACAAGCAAATCCAACAGACACAAAGCATCGCAAGGCATGTTCCCAAACTGTGTTTCTCAAACCCCCTACCCCAACCTGCAGAGAGTCCCATGGAAACAAGACTTTATCAACCAGGCGTCTAACTCCCTTATGGAGTACTGCCCAGGGAGCAGCACGCCACCGTCGCAAAGTTATTACCTTCCAGCTGATTTCTCTCCAGCGAGCTCCCCAGAAAGCCTTGATTACAACGCCTCTCCAAATTACGAGCCAACGCCGGTCCAGTCCCCGGTCTTTACAAACGACTGTGCGGAGGAAATGTTGCCTGTCCAACATTCTTACACTGCGTATTCGCCGCTGAGCGTGGACTACCAGGTGTCCCCTCCGTCCCCTGCAGAATCCGTGTACCACAGTCCACAGTCACACCTTTACAAAGGGCGTCTGGACACAAACCGCGGCGATTCTCCGGTGACATTTAAGAATCATTCTCCGAACGACCTGCGGCAGGACACGGGAGGGCTTTCCTTTTTCCGGTTTCAACTGCAGAGGGAAGAGAGTTTCCTCCGCACGATTTCTGATCAGGAGCTGTTCGCGGTGGATAAATGTGGGAACACGTAAGTAGTGTTTAATAAAACTGAACCTAAATTAGCATTTTGTTGCAACACTTAAAAAACAAAACATCTAGAATAAACAATAATATCATCTCCAAACGCAGGTCAAAATGACTTTGTACATTGTATACAAAAATTGCGAACATTTTATATTTAGTAAATTAGGATTACGGTTATTCTTAGATTAACCCCTTTTGCATATTGTGACCATTGGAGTCATTAGTAATAATCTATAGGCAATAGGAATGCTTAAACTATTGATAGGTTAAACTTTGTACTGCACATGCAGTTAAAGGCAAGAATCATTAATTCTGATGGCAGAATTCTGCCTGCCAGCTGGTACCTGCACACAGAAAAAAAAAAAAATACGTTTTCCTTTGAAAACAAATTCCAAGAATATGAAAGCAAAACAGGATGTGATGTATCATGTGACCTTTGTTATCTTAGTAAACACTAAGGACTGGAATATTAAACAAAGGTAGCTTTACCAGTCACTGGTTTTCCATGGAAGAAAACGAGAGAGTATTATGTCTACCTTAAAATTAATCGTTAGGGGAGTTTGTAAAACACAATTTAATTACCGTGTTTTGGGTGTTGCAGATATAACAGCGGCATTAGACCAGTCACAAGACATTACCATGCACCAAAGTATTTATCCCAAGCAATATTTATTAACCACTGGAATGCCAAACAAACACTTATGCCAGTTGCAGAATGTCTATAGCAGACAATCCCACCCTTCACCACAAAGATGTTTATTTTCATTTCCCTGTTGATTTCCTTCAATCTCCAGATTGCTTCACAGAGCTGTATGCCAGGGCAAGAGGGCCCAAGTCTATGCACTTGCACAGAGGATGGTGAATGCACGCAGAATAGATGACAAGGATGCTTCGGAAAGGGTACATCTCGTCATTCTTTTAAAGAGAAATTAGGGGTTTGGTGTGATCAGCTCATACCTGGCGTGGAGGCACTGCACAGCTGGACCGGAGAAGCACCCTGAATTGCATTAACCACCCATCCATGACTGTCCTGGGAATTACATCTAAAATAAACAGTTCATGCAATTCGGGTGGATTTTCTGGTGCTGTGAAATAAGCGGTGGTTTATCATATAAAGGACGTAATGTAACGTGTGTGGATTCAGGGCTTCAGTGAAATAATATGCAACAGAAATCGTAACCCCCGGATTATTTAGCTCACTTCTGGTTCTATTTTATTTTATTTTTTGCACAGACGGCATTGCATCTTGCAGCGTTGAAAAACCAGCATCTAATGGTCAGCGATCTGATCTCCCTCGGTGCCAACATTAACGAAAAGGACAAGTTTGGGAAGACCCCACTGCATCTATGTGCAGCAAACGGATATGTCCGAGTCTTGGAGGTAAGAAAAGGTCTAGTATAATGCCGGGTCACGAGAGCAAATCCAATGTTTCGTCATCAAACAGTGGTTTTCAATTCGATCCTTTTCAAGACTTTGCATACATCCCTATTTGGATCCAGTGCTTTTTGAAACTTTTTTTTTTGTAAAATGTTCCTTACTTGTAAAATATGCCGCTGCTGTTTTTCCCAGATGCTGAAAAACGCTCTGAGTGATGGAGCGCATGTTGAAGTGGAGGCGGTTGACCACAGTGGTATGTATCTCTTATACAGTAATGTGGTTATATAACACTGTTGCAACACGTCAGAGTCAAATTCTTCATGATTAAGCATGTTCTTTTTTTCCGTTCGCAGGTCTAACTCCACTGAATTGTGCAGTTATTGTTCTCAACAAGACAGTGAGAGAGCTGGAGAAAGCAGAGGTTCCCAGCAATATCAACTTCCTAACTCTCAGAAAAGACCAGCTTCTTGATGGGATAGAATACCTGCTGGAAATGGGAGCCAACCCTTCCCGTCCTGTAAGTGTTATCTGTATACATGTTCTCCCGGGTCTTCCCTGTGCGGTACTACACATTGGCTCTGTTTTTACAATGACACACTATCATGGAGATGTCGTAGGAGATATAAACTCAGCTATTATTAAAGTGATTGTAAATAACAAAGCAGTTACACAATTCTTGCCTGCTGTGCACTTCTATTCAATATAGATCTCAAATTTGCAGTTTTGAAAAATAAACAAGTATATTTTTTCTAATATCATATCTGGTACTACGCTACTGTAGGTTCAATAAATCTGTTTGTAAGCCATGTTTTCAGAGAGTGTTCCTTCAAGTGCTTCCTTCCTGTCAATAACCAAACAGCTGTTTCCCCCTAATGACCTAGGAAGTGAATGTTTAACAGATTTCCTTCCAGTTTTGGAGTAAATAGCATTGATACTCTGGTCCAATGCATATTAATGCACAATAAATATTATATTTCTATTTAAATATTGTGTTTGTGTTCCTAGGAGCCTGTATCCGGGCTTTGTGTATTGTATTTCTGGTTTTATATTGTGTTTGTATTTTGTAGGAGCCTGTATCAGGGCGTACAGCAATGCACTTTGCTCAGGAAGAAAACAACATGGAGCTGATTCACCTTTTTCAGAGCCGATATCCCAAGATCGGAGACCTGTTGAACGAGGTAAGATCTGTGTTTGGAAGCTCAATGCGTGTGTATTGAGACATTTTACAAGGTGCCAATGAGATGTTCTATGCAAATCAGCCCCATGCATACACACACAGATACTCACAGTTGTTCAAAATGCTGGGCCATATTCGTAATTGAGAAGCTCCTACTAGCACCCTGTGTGTATCTGGGTAGTGTACAACATCAAAAGTTTTGTTTTTGTTTTATAAAAAAAACTATGCAAACTTTTACGGAAAAAAAATGCTTATTGCCCCTTGTCTTTATTTAAAAAAAATTGCTTGACCATTTATAGATGGATAATAGCTGTCAGTCAGTTCTTTGTTTCTGAGGTTTGTTTTTTTGTATTTAACATTTTTTACCTGAATGGCTGTTTGCCATTAAAAATGCAATTGCCTTATAAGGATAAACCGATACAGGGGGTACAATTCCATTTGAACCGAGGAATGCAGTTTAACAAGTTTAGCCTTGCAGAGCATTTACAAACTTGTTTGTGTGTTTTTCTAAGAGCAGCCACTGTTACTGATATTGCATTCTTTCTTCCTGTTTTGAAGGATTATGCGTCGCGCACCATGCTGGATGTGATGAGCAATATGGGCAGTTTGTACGCAAAGTAAGGAGGTTGCAACCCTTTGATCTCTGACTCTTCTGGAAGGTAAGAATCATTTGATATTGTTTAAATACATCAGAACCCTCCAAGTAGTTGCATGACAAGCAAAGGATGAGTTTAGCAGTACGAAAATGGAAAATCCTTCTGCTGCAGAATACTGTAAGCAGTGCAGTTCTCTCTGTTTACATTGGAATGGTGTTCCCCAGTACAGCAACACTGATACCGTCTCTTCTTTCTCTTGGATTTGATTTTTAGGAGAACCTGGAAGCTGTGAAGCTGATCGTTCCTCTCCGCTGGTGATCTTGCACGGTTTAATACCGTGTGGCTGCCAAGTCTGGCGGTCCGTTAATTGACAGTAAATGTCTTTGAATTGTGAAAGCCTGAACCGAAACTAGAAACTAGACGTATTCAAACTTTGAAGGTACAAAACTAGCTTGCTAACATGCAATGAATATGCACAATCACAAACATTCTGGATAGGTCTATGCATACAAAGATATTTCATTAACATGCTTTTGAATGCTTCCGCTACAAAAATGATATCCTTATTAATAAATAAATAATTTCCATATTGCTTATTTCATCCGTAACTTTGTACACTCAATCATACATTGTGCGTGAAATATAAACACAAAAAGCATTAGCCGATTGATCTGTCTGCTTGACTTTTCTTATTGTAATACATTTGTATCATCCAGATCCAATCTTTTCATGGCATGCATTTAATTAAAAGCATTGTCTAATGTTTCAAAGTAAGGTTCAGGCTTGTTCTCGTGCAGCCAGAGTTTATGAAAGGGCTATATGAATGCAGGCAGGGTTTGAATTTGAAATGTGATTTGAAAATTAAGATGCTGTCCACATTTCTACTTTCAGGAGGCCTCATTGTACTCACCCAGGCCGCAGTAGTCTTTTCAAAGCCTAAGGTTGCAAATTAGCTGGTTTCTGTGAAACTTCCTTTGTTTGCTACATTATGCTAGCACATTGTAAATCATATTGTTACTGAGAAACAGAGGTCAACCTCTCTCTTGATTCTTGTGTGTCAGGTTCTATGTTGTGCTCTTCTATTCTGAAAATGTACCTGATAACATGTGGTTTAAATATAAAACAATGGTGTCACCATAATTTAATCCACACCCAGGTTGAGAGGTTATGCAAAATCTAACAAGTATTTTAAGAATAAATTGTGCTGTATGTTAAAATGTAAAAATCTATAAATAGCGGTGGTAGTCGGTTGTACTGTAGCTGTTGAATAAAAAGTGATCTGCATGTGATACTAGATACTGACTGTATAATAAATGCTATTTGAGAGTGGTTTAAAGGAGTCTGTTCTAAACTGAAAGCTTTTCATTGTCATTATGTTTTGGTTATACAATTCTGTGAAATGTATCATGCAAAATTACTGGTGACTGGAGCCAACAATCTTAAACCGTTTTAGTTTGTATTGTGTAACTGTGGTAATTCATTGAATAAAATGTGTAATTGAAAAAATACTCTTGCGTCATCAGTGTTGTGAATGCCGTGTGAAATTGATTATTATTATTTTTTATTATTTATTTCTTAGCAGACGCCCTTATCCAGGGCGACTTACAATCGCAAGCAAATACAAATACATTCAAGTGTTACAATATAAGTCATACAATAAGAACAAGAAATACAATAATTCTCAAGTGTGACAAACCACAATTCAATAATACAGCAGATAATAGTGAAAGTTACATCAGGATATGATTAAGTAGTGATAGTTACATCAGGATATGATTAAGTACAAAATACTACAGATTAAACACTTGGGAGATTACAATATTCTGAGGTACAGGATTAAATGCAGTAAAATAGGGGGCAGATAAGAGCAAAATAAAGCATATTTAAATGAAGGGTGATAGTGTCCCAGGATACAACAGAGGAGTTCTACAGGTGCTGTTTGAAGAGGTGAGTCTTAAGGAGGCGCCGGAATGTGGTCAGGGACTGGGCAGTCCTGACATCTGTAGGAAGGTCGTTCCACCACTGCGGAGCAAGGGTGGAGAAGGAGCGGGCTCGGGAGGCAGGGGAGCGTAGCGGAGGTAGAGCCAGTCTTCTAGTGCAGGCGGAGCGGAGAGGTCGTTATTTATTAGTTTTCTTTCCTGTGACGTGTCAATAACGTTGTGTAAAGAGGGTTCAACAGGTAAGCAGACCTGGGGAAGGGCTGTTCTCTAAGCGGCTTGCTTATCATAAAAGAAAGTGAACAGTAGACGGTATCATGCATTGTGCTGTTTTTTATGTTCTGATTTTGCACATTTATAACACAACACTGTAGATAAACCGTTGCATCCTGGTACCTTTGCTTTAGGTGACATAATAAAATTGCAACCAGGGTCGGGGTCAATTCCTGTTTTTCAATTCCAATTCCAATTCGTCTGAAAGAAAAAAAGAATAATAATTTTAGACTAATCCCAAGCTCCTAAATGAAATATGTGAGTCCTTTATTTCTGGGCTGGTAACTTCATTAGGTGTGTTTCTACTATCTAATGCTAATGACGATTTGGAGTAAGTGGTTTGGTTAATCTAGCATGTCTGTAACACCCATTCTCTGCCACCACTGTATATTCAAAATGAAAGCTAAAATGTTTATCAACAGTAAGCACAGAATAGTACAGAATAAGAAATGGCAATGAAATGTTTCATGGTAATCTGATAAGCGCTCTCCGGAGATATACAAAACTCATACTTCCAACATTTTGAAACTGTTCAGCGGGATGCTTGTCTCTGGGGGGGGGGGGGGTAGGGGTCATACGCATCATACACATGGGAGGAGTCATACTCAAAAAACACTCATTATCATATAATAGATGTATCTCCCCCCCCCCCCAAGTCAACACCACACGACCATCATGACAGTAAAAAAAGACATAATGAAGCGTTCTTACCTTTGTATAAGTTAGTGATCAGCAGATGTGTCAGCCGCATGAAGAGCACAGCGTGTGGTTTTCACTAACTGTACTGTGCAGAATAAATTTTTCCTATGTGTAAATATCGAGACTTTCTTCCTATGCATCGGGACGCGGGGCATTTGCAAGGAAATCGGGACTGTCTCGACCATATAGGGACTGTTGGCATGTATGCAAAACTGAAATACAATACAGAAGAATGTACAAACAGGCACTTCCATATATTCTCAAAATCTGATGCTATCAATAACTAACTCACTAACAGAATATGTCTCAAGGAACACACTTATGTGGTTGTGATATGTACAGGATGTATATGCATATAATAATATTATGCATACAATGCAATATAATAACCTCAAGGTTATGTAAGTTTATTTTCATTTGATATATTCTTTCTAGATCCATATCTTTAAACGTTTGCCCCGGGCTGACCTGCACTAGAATATAATTGCTAGTAATTTCTGCTGAATTGCTAACTTCTAATTGCTATGTGCATTACAAAGAAAGTCAGAACAGGCTTGACAGCAATGCTGCAGACCATTTTTCTTGCTGTCATTTCAAAATGCTAGACCTTATTTTTAAGGTCACTGCTCTCTTGCCAAGAGGATTATTTTGTATTCTAAATCTGTGCTAAAAAAAAAAAAATCACACAAGTTATTTATTAGTTTTCTTTCCTGTGACGTGTCAATAACGTTGTGTAAAGAGGGTTCAACAGGTAAGCAGACCTGGGGAAGGGCTGTTCTCTAAGCGGCTTGCTTATCATAAAAGAAAGTGAACAGTAGACGGTATCATTGATGAAAGAAGAAAGGTTTTATTTCCAATACTGCATCCACACATACTCTCAGCCCAGTGACTCCCTGGTGCTCTCCCACTCCCCTGTAGTGCCCACTCCAGCCGATCAGCGGGCAGGTACATATTGCGCCCTGTTATAAGGTCAAAAAGGGTGTGATCGTTTGCATTGAAGATGTCGACAAACTGGATGGTTATATGTAACTGTTACTTCGAAGTCCATGCAGAATGACTAGTCTCATACTGTTTTTACGGCCAGATATGCTGGGCGGGTCAGAACCTAAAGAAAAACTTCAGAGCGAAGTCTTAAAGGTTTCAGATCAAATAATGATCATGTACTTCATGTGTAGGCTGTTTTGCATAAGTACTTTTCATATCCGACACTGCGTAAGAAAACAAGATTCCCTGGAATGGACCTAACTTAAAAATGTTGAAAAAAGTAATATACACTGCCTGACTACTTTATTAGTACTTATATATTGGGTTGGGACACTGCTGGGCCCTGATCAGAGCTTTGACTAGGCATAGAGGGATGTTAATCTATTAATATGTCATGCAACTGGTGCAGAGAGGTAGGCAGAGGATGGTGATGACTGATCCATCATTCGAGTTCATCACCAAACATGCTCAAATGGATTGAGATCTGGAGATTGTAGTGGGCGTTGGAAGGGGTCTGAAGTCTCTACCATGCTTCTGCCACTGTGGATGGTTCCATCGCCAGAATCTTTAGGTGGGCTTGCTCTTCCAACAGTCCTTAAGTAAACCACAGCATTCGGTCAACCTTTCATAGTAATCAAGAGATCCAGGGTATACCAGGAGAACACGCCCCACACCAGGGCGATGCCAAATCTAATCTGGTATAAACGCGGTAGGTCATTGCACTGATGAGATCGGAATGTCATTTCTCAAAAGTTCAGGTTTTGGGATGTATTCCGGTAGCTGTAAGGATTGCAGTACACTTTGGAGCTTCAGAGAAACCCCTTGGGGATTACATGATACTGCTGGAATAATTTACGGCTCGTTTTTCTGAAAACAGTAGGTAGTGTTGCTTCATACAATAAAAATGCATTTCTGGCACAACAGCTGCAAAGCAAAGTAAATGAGGGCTTTCGGCAATATCTGAAACATGTATTTTTTGGCCCATGCAGGGTTGGTGAAACAAGCCAGGTTGGATGTGCCAAGACAGGTTGTCAATTATATAACACAACCCGCCTTATCGGCATAGCTATCCAGAATGGACCTAGATGTTTAATAGCAAATCAGAAAGACTTAAAGGGTGAGATCACTGCAGGTCCTTCTAATTAACCAGAATAAACAGGCTGGACCTGTTGTCCGTATCGCAGCATTATATTGTGAAACATATTGCTGATTCTTTCAACGTTTGTAATGACATATCATAGGATCTTCTGTAATTTGGAGCCATGCAAGTCGACTGTGTTATGGAGAGGGCCCATTTCATAGGAATCATGACCACTTTTAAAAGAGTAAACACCAGATTTAAAATCCTGATTCTCATCAGCGTGCATTCTTTCCAGTGCTCTGATGTTTGTTTGTTGCTTGCTTTCAATTTCACTTTTTATTTTGTTCAAGTGCTTGTTTTCACAGCTTCAAATGCAATGCTACAGACGAATGCAAAGATAAGATTCCAAAAATGAGACTGAATATGAAAAAGCTGATGCTAGATCTCTCAATACTTGTTGTATATGATTCAATTATAAAGTACATTCTTTTTTGAAGTTATAACACCACACAAGTATTGCTTTTTTAAAATCTTTGCTTTGAAAACTCAATATTTCAATTGTAAAAAAAAATGCTCTCTGTCTTGGCTTGTTTGCAAAACAAAGTTGCTGGGCTCCCTGTCTGAGAAGCTCTTGAATACCAGGACAGGGTGTGTTCAAATATACAAGTGCAGGTATCAATGGTGCCAGGGCTGCACAGGCAGACATTTTAAAGATTGGTTTTATAGATGCAGCACAGCTCTTCAGCAAAAGCATGAGGCAGAAGTTGGTAATTTCAGGCCTAAGGATAAAAAAAAAGCCTTTTAGCTAAAAGTTGCTTCCAAACAGGGCCCTTGTTTTTCAGTAGAGGAGCGCGCGGCGTTCTCAGTAGAGGATTCTAAAAGAAGTCCAGGTTCACAGTCCTGAAGATGGTATGATAAGAGGGAACGTTCTTTGCATTTATTTCCAGGAGACTCAAATGTTTCAACACACACAGGCATATTCATTACATCTCGGGCCCTGTTCACAAACCCTTCGGGATTGTTTTAAGGAATATTCTTTTTAAGAACTTAACAAAACAATTGTGAATATATATGTATGGCACACAACACTACTGAGACTATTCAAGTGAAGGCATTTGAATTTATTTTGCAATACCCTCAAACCTTATAAAGAAATGTCACTACCAAACATTTCACTGTAAATTCTGATGAGGTGTTTATCGTTGACAGGATAAACGGGCCTCTTTCAAGAAAATAAAAACAGAACACGCAAAAGGCCTGAGAAGACGATAATGAGGGAGCAGTTTGAAAACACATATTGGTGAAGGATTAGCTTAGTGGCTGCGATTTGCATTAGAATCCTCTACGAAGCTTGAAAGAAGCCATTTGATTCATGCGTTAGTCGTACGCTGTGAATCTGCACCATTTCACTGTGCCACGTGCATTTAATACACTTGGAATTGATCACTGAGAGGAAAAACAAGAGCTGATTGTGATCTCCGGGTTGCATAAAGGCTCACCGTTGTTCTGCTGTGCGTGAGTGCCTTAGCGAACAGCCCGGCTGTCTACAGTTCAAATTCTACAGCATGTAGATGCAATGGATAACACATGGAGGAAAGAATCTTAACATAGCACTGAAAACACTGGCCAGATAAGAATAGGGGAGCATTAGATGAGATTTAGATCTTGTGAGATACAAAATAAATGATAATCACGTCTGATGGCTGTCTGCACTTTTATCAGTTCAGTCCTGGTGAAAGCAGCATACCAAATTGAGAAGATAATGTACTGTAGGCATTAGAGAGTATATGTAATTGTCCTCATCAGTAATCAAAGAGACACAAATCTGAAATGTTTCCTGTTGTCCAACAGCTCTTGGGCCCAATTGGGCTCACGAGTCCTTCGGTGTTTATATCTATTCTTATATGCAGTATAAATTCAAAATCAGCACTGACACTATCATTACAGAATGCTATAGTATAGGGTATGTCTTGGTCAGATTGTACTGTATCAGTATGTTCATGATAAACCACATCTTCACGAGAAATCATGCACGTGAAAGTGAACTGCCAGAGAAGCTGACATTATTTTTCATGAGCCCAAAATTCACAAGCATGAAAATAGAAAGAGTCATTCAGCTACATTGCTTACAGGACCTGTTGGAGCCAGTGTCTTTCTTTTAACAGAATAAAGCAAGTGTGACAGTAACTGTTATTGCTGTTAGGAGACTTTGAGAAAGACATTTCATGACAAGCTCTTTGTGTTTACTGCTGTCATGCAGGCTAAAACTTGTTTTATTACTTTGTTTTTATGAAATGCATTAAAACTAATCATAACATCAGATTCAATGACATTCAAATTAATGCTGGCATTCTCAGAAAAGGACTGATTATTGAGATCTCGTTTCATAACAACCAGTACAGTCACCTGCCACAAAAATGTGTCGATAATATGAGGAAATATAATAGAAGGCAGACACATTGGAAGTTAAAAAGCAAGGAATATCTGCCCTGAACTGGAGGGAGCACCCTTTCTCTTAGGGGGTGAGAGAGGGAGCAGTTCAGTCTCCATGCCTCAAGCCTGCCCTGAACTGGAGGGAGTACCCTTTCTCTTAGGGGGTAAGAGAGGGAACAGTTCAGTCTCCATGCCTCAAGTCTCCCCTGGACTGGAGGGAGCACCCTTTCTCTTAGGGGGTGAGAGAGAGAGCAGTCCTGTCATTGATTTATGTGTTTTAAGTGTTTAAATCTATTAAGCAGCTGCAAAGTTTCAAAAACTGATATTGCACTGTTAGACAAACACTACAGTTTTACAACTCTGTCAAAAAATGTTACTTTAGGTTTCAGATAACTTATTATCTGTCTTTCAAAGCTCTTTTTCCGTTCAGTTCGGAATCGCTGTGTTTGACAATACACACAAGGTTTTTGTGTTGTCAGTGCAGTGTTAACTTTGTTGACGTCGTATGTGTTGTGTTCATTGGATCTCAGACTGCCAGCCTCTTGGACAGGAGATCCTTGGAAACTTTAATCTGGATGGGACTTCACTGATAAATTCTGATCATTATTATGATATGAGTCAATGGGGATGAGTTCCTGGCCAGTAGGGTCCATTTTAATGTGATGGTTTTGCTTCCCTAACCCTAGCTCAAGGACACCCTATAGAAACATCATCTTAATCCCCTTAGCTATACCCTGAATGAGTTTCACAGATAGCACTACCCAGATCAATACAAACACAAGAAGCATGCTAGGATCTAGACATTCAAGACCATGAATGCAAGTTTAAAGCAACGGCTATGCCAGGATCAAACAAGGATGATGATGCACGCCTTGCACAAAATATGCATGAAAGAAAGCACAGACAGAATTCATTTTTATTATTTTTAGCCTTGCTATTTATGGTAAGTTACAATTCAAATAAACACAAGCTTGTTTTTAAAACTAGTCAGCAAGCAATCAAAGTCCGTTTGTTGCTGTTTGCTTTCAGTCGCTGATTGGAATCTCATAAATATTGGATTAAGAAGGGAACTCCTTTCTCATTTAGCGTATCTTAACTCGGTGCCATAAAGTAATTCAATACACTTCCAGGGAACAAGATCTGGAGCTAAAAATAAACCTCATGAATCGGAAATCGCGGAATTTGCAGGCTCCCACAGAATTCCTAATCTTCAACATGTTCGGCAAGTTTGCTACAGCTACATCGTCATCACAATTATCATAAACAGACTGCTAGTGTGACCTTAGTGGTTTGGTTCTGGTTTTGTTAAATTTTGTTGACAGGTTTTCCTACTGTACTGCCGTACTTAGGCCGTAAACTGAAAATGAAAGGGCCTCCATACAGACAGCAGTAAAAGAGCCCTCTCTTCAACATTAATATCATAGCTAGAAGAGAACAAAGTATTTGAAAACCACGCTGTACTTCTTTAATACATTTTTGATCATCCATAAAGTGGTTCTAAAGCATTTTCAAAACGACATGTTGTTGGGCGGAGTGCTTGAGGTTGTGATCCCACTGTTCAGCGTTTCCAGCAATAGACTTGTTTGAACAATCTCTGCTGAAACAGTGGCATGCACAAGACTAACAACACATCTGCTGCGGCTGTCTTCTAAATAACTCCTTGGAAGGAAATCACTGGCGCAATCTACAGTAAACAGATCATATTTGCTGATAAGTTGATAGGAAAGGATAACACTGGAAAATAGTTTAGCTGTCAAAGAGTTTTTCATTCATGTATCTCCACAAAGTGGAAATACTTTCTGTAATCTCAAATATTTTTCCATAGTGAAAACATAGCACAGTGTAATAAGGCATAGTGAAAACATAGCACAGTGTAATAAGGCATAGTGAAAACATAGCACAGTGTAATAAGGCATAGTGAAAACATAGCACAGTGTAATAAGGCATAGTGAAAACATAGCACAGTGTAATAAGGCATAGTGAAAACATAGCACAGTGTA
This sequence comes from Acipenser ruthenus, assembly GCF_902713425.1. Classification (NCBI taxonomy): domain Eukaryota; kingdom Metazoa; phylum Chordata; class Actinopteri; order Acipenseriformes; family Acipenseridae; genus Acipenser; species Acipenser ruthenus. Next base: position 1,923,286 of record NC_081228.1, read on the forward strand.
ATAAGGCATAGTGAAAACATAGCACAGTGTAATAAGGCATAGTGAAAACATAGCATAGTGTAATAAGGCATAGTGAAAACATAGCACAGTGTAATAAGGCATAGTGAAAACAAGGGTAAGCATTGTAAAGCCAGAGAGGCATGGTAAATCATATTATGGCAAACTTCAGTAAATTAAACGCGTTCATTTGCAAAGACTAAATGACCAATGTGAGGTAGAGAAGGTATCTGTGCAATCTATCAGCACAGTGTTGACATGTGGCTGCTTTTGCTTTTACCTTTTGCTTTATGACCTTTTGCATATATTACCAGTCTCATACAGTGAGATAACTGTCTTTCGCATGAAGCTTATCACCAGGCTAAAAGCCTTGAAGGACTGGCCAAAGCCATGCAGTAAACACAACTGCAATAAATGAAGGATCATGTGTTTTTACTATAGACAGCCACGTTTACCCTAACCAAAGAGTCAAGCTTTAGGGATCTATTTATAAAATCAACCATACATATGTTAAGACCAACTATTTCCTCTAAAAAGTAACAGGGTTCCTATGACAATATATTGTATTTATAACTCAATGTATAACTAAAGAGTTACCCAAACAAGAATGTGACAAGACAGTCACAGTAAGGTATGCATAATAATACACCTTAAATATATCCCACTTTTGAAAAGGTGAACTATATTCTGTGCCAACTCTTTAGTACAGGAAGCAGCTGATTGGTTGAAGACAGGATAGAGGGTGCCCTACAAAGGGCAAGCATGAGATTACCTGAAAGGAAGGCAAGCTTTCTTTAACCCAGTACGGTACTTCTATGGGCTTGGGTTTTTAAGCACCCGTTAGGCCTATATAGTGAATGGAGGCGCACAGCACGCAACATTAATAGAATTATTTCGTAAGCTGCAGCCACTTGGAATGAAATCATTCGACACCTTCATCAATGTAATGGTTTCACAGGTAACTGCAAACACTCAATCATAAGCTATACGAAGACCAAGTACGGAACTTTCAAAGAAATTCGACGGTTTCTTTTTATTTTTTTTTAATTCTCTAAACTTTTTATGATATAGAATATTGAGCTGTGCTGTTTCGTTTTTCTTCTTGTGTGACCTGACGCAGTCCGTTGGAACTGTTTTTGAAAAACCCCAGCTATTCAAAATGTTTGCCGCAATTTCAAATTCCCCTTGGGGTGAATTTCCATGGCTACCCATTTTTGACCCCTCACTGAGCCCCGCTTTGTTTTTCAAAAGCCTGCAATTCTTACTGCAGGTTTATTTGAGTAATAATTTGCTGCATCAATTTAAATCAGTGATATTATCATAACACTATTTTTATCTAATTTATTGTCCAGTCCACTTTCTACTTGTTAGATCAAAATACAGGAGTAGCTGACATAATTGGATGGTTTGAGATTTTTAGAGCAACGTTACTGAGGGGTCAAGGGACAGAGCAGCTAGAACAAGTGCCAGAGAAATTAGAAGTCACACCAGTACAAAATAAATCTGTTTTCTACTTTTGAAATCTTAATTTCAAAGGTTCATTCCTGCAACACTGCTACACACCATAAAATACAAGTAAAAGAAGTTTGGGTAAAAAATAGATTTATATTTTAGGGTGGAGGTATTAGGATTCTCCACTGTTTAAAATTATTAAGACATAATCATGTAACAGTTACATTGTGACAGGCTGACTGGGGTAAGGAGACTCAGAGTCAGGATGTGCAGGGAAAATAAAAAGACTTTGAATTAAACAAAATACACAAAACAAAAGGCACAATGGCCAACCATAAAGACAAAACACAAAAACAGGCTTCTAAACAAACTATACCAAAAATAATCTCTCTCTCTCTCTCCTCTCTCTCTCGCTCTCTCTCTCTCTCTTCCTCACTTCTCTCTCTCTCTCTCTCTCTCTCTCTCTCTCTCTCTCTCTCCTCTCTCTCCTCTCTATCTCTCTCTCTCTCTCTCTCTCTCTCTCTCTCCTCTCTCTCTCTCTCTCTCTCTCTCCTCTCTCTCTCTCTCTTCTCTCTCTCCTCTCTCTCTCTCTCTCTCTCTCTCCTCTCTCTCTCTCTCTCTCTCTCTCTCTCTCACCAACTAACATACCCAACCACTCCCTTTTATACAGGTGCCTGGGTTAATTGGGCAATTAGCACCTCATTAGCCCAGGCACATTCCTCACACAAAACTCACTGAACCACACCACAAACTCACTGAACCACACCCCAAACTCACTCTAAACAATACTAAAACCACAAAACCACCACAAAATAGGCTGCACCCCATCACATACATATATCAACCAGACATGAATCGTACAGAAGCAGTAAAAATAAAAACTCATTTTACAGAACATTCCAACAATAGACTTCCAAGGACTCTAGGACCTATCCCTTCTCAAACTAAAGCACTCATTATATCATCATTATTATTATTTATTTCTTAGCAGACGCCCTTACCCAGGGCGACTTACAATTGTTACAAGATATCACATTATACATTATACAGATATCACATTATTTTTACATACAATTACCCATTTATACAGTTGGGTTTTTACTGGAGCAATCTAGGTAAAGTACCTTGCTCAAGGGTACAACAGCAGTGTCCCCCACTGGGGATTGAACCCACAACCCTCCGGTCAAGAGTCCAGAGCCCTAACCACTACTCCACACTGCTGCCCATGATTCAAGAACAGGAATTCCAACATCACTGTAGGTGGGAAATCGGTGAATGATGAAACAAAACATCACCCTTTTCATATTTCACTTTTCCTGGAAAGCCTATGATAAATGATTCTGTTGAGAGTCAGCAATGAATGTTGTTTTTTTGGATGGTTAGGGTGGGGCGCTGATTCAGCAACTGTAGCCTGATTCATACAGTAGCCACCCCAACAGCGCTGTGAGTTTCTGTTATTTTATAACTGATATAAAAAAAAAAATCTGTGTTAATCAAGGTTACCAAATCTACAGTTGCAGACAAAAATATTGGCACCCTGCTCTTAATATTATTATTATTTATTTCTTAGCAGACACCCTTATCCACGGTGACCTACAATTGTTACAAGATATCACATTATACATTATTTCACATTATACTTTTTTTTACATACAATTACCCATTTATCAGTTGTGTTTTTACTGGAGCAATCTAGGTAAAGTACCTTGCTCACAGGGTACAGCAGCAGTGTCCTCCACCTGGGACTGAACCCACGACCCTCCGGTGAAGTCCAGAGCCCTAACCACAACTCCACACTGAGATAATTCAAGAAGAATACAGCCTTGACTTTGCCCGCAGCTCGCTGATATCCGCTCTTGAGTTCCTGGGTGTAAAAGTGGAAGCTGGCTTGGTCATAGGATTGGAGGACGCCCACTGAACCTTCGGATCAGCTGAGCTGTGCGAGGAATTGCTGCGGTGAGGGGAGAAAATAATTGGACATTCCAAATTGAGGAGAAAATTGGGTGGTTAAATAATTGGGCACACTAAATAAAAAAAATACAATTATAATATTATATATATATATATATATGGATGAAGGCTATATTTCTATCCTGAGCCATTCGACAAAAAAGGAATAATACCACAGTAGTGATGTCAAAAAGTGATAATTCCTCTAGACCCTGATTATACTTGAAGTTAGACCCATTCGACTCCTCGAGACCATCACTTTCAATTCAAACACAAAATGTCTCATTTTCAATCACTCGACAGCACCCACAGTACAGAAGTGTTCATTAATGATCGACAAAATGAGAATACGGTAAAAATAAAAATGATTTAAAGCTGGTACATTCGTATCTCAGAGAAACTGAAGAGGAACGGGAAATTAAAACAAGGTAAAGGCAATCATCCAAATAAAGCTGAAGCACTAACGGATAACGACATGGAACGTCTGTACAGCACTGAAACACTGAAAAAAAAACAACTGTACTGCTGAGCCTCGTCTTCTTTAATATTAGTATCACAAGGGTATCCATGAATTATAAAAAATAATAGATGGGCCTCTTCTGTGAGTTACAGGAAAACAATTCCGTCTCGGGTTTCTGTGACAGTTTATAAATTACTCAACCTTCGGTCTCGTAATTTATGGCGTCACAGAAACCCTAGATGGAATTATTTTCCTGTAACTCACTGAAGCCCATCTATTATATATATATATATATATATATATATATATATATATATATATATATATATATATATATATATATATCTGCCAAGCTTCTTGATTTTTTTTAGAGAAATCCACTCCAGAAATCCAGGTTGGCACACAATCTGGTCTGGAAAGGTAAGAATGGCTTGCAGGCCTTCAGCTGTCAGTGTAGGTGTGTTTGACCTTTCCAATTCTGTGGTTTTTCTAAGATTGCAATCGACAGAGAAACCTGGCTCACCATTCACTGACATGCAACTACATGTGAGTCACCCACTGAGCATGGTTTCAACACTATTGTATTCAAGGAATACGATAGTGTTGAAACCAGCACTCTTTCTAGGATACTTGGGGTCCCACAGCAATCCCCTTTCTCCTTAAGCAACATGCAGCTGATAAATATGTTATTCAAGAGATTCTGGCTAGAAGTATTTGCATGAATCTCGTACACTTCCGTTTGCTCTATGCACGCTGTAGCCATGTTTTGCTGAGTCCACAAACTGCCGCTCCGAGTTAAAAAGCCTTGTGAATAATATTCTAAGCACACATAGAGGCATGCATAACTGTGAACTTGTACAACAAATGGAATCTGCAGTCGGCATCAGAATCTCATCTCAAAGGCCTATTAATGTTTACAGATATTGAATGCAATGTTCTTGTTATGATAAGAAATAAGAAATAAATAAATTATGACACTGCTTTTAAACATATTACATTTGATGTACTAATTGAGACCGATGATACTAGCTTTAGGCTCTTTAACTAAAGCCTATTTACAGGGCTTGAAGATCATTGTTAATGGTGAAAGACGGCTCATAATATCTGTTTTGTGGAGAGCTAATGTTTAAGTATCAATCACATGGGCTTACAGGGTTAAGTTTGTTTGCCAATGAGCATAGCAACCAGGTAGGATAAATGATTCATACTTTTAATAACACAAGGCATCGGACAATTATTGTAACGACAATTATTGTGCTGACAGTTATCGTGGGTATTATAACTTTTATCCTGTCATAATAATTTACTGCTGTTTAATTTCCATATTTGTTTAAAGATAGGTCAAAAATAATATTTCAGAAAGGAGACGTCCACTTAGTAGCAGAAAATAACAATTTATTGATTGCGAAAGATATGCCACATGAAACAGTTGAACATCAAAGCCGACAGATACATAATACACTCACATTTATAATTTGACCCATGGCCTTATCCACTGGAGCTCGATAGCCGCCCTTATGCTGGCCAAGCTAAGATGAATGCAGTACAGTGAATGACTCGGACAGCGGGCAGGACAAGTGGCTCTTGGGGCCACCTTCCTCCTGGACGAGGCACGCTGCAGGGTGGAGGCAGAGAGGAGGAGGATCAAACAAAGAAACGACAGAGGTTTGTGTGCAGAGAGACCTATTTAACTGGTTAAACTGGTAATGTATGAGATTGATGGGTGGAATCTCCTTTCGGAAAGACAGCAAGTTTCCAAATCTTTGAGTCTGCAAGTCTTTAAAAAATAAATAAATAAATAAATAATTTCGATTTAAATGTCTGTTTTTTTTTTTTTTTTTTTAATTCACATACATTTTTAAAAGCTGTTTGCTTCCCTAGTGCCAAAGTCTCATATCAAATCTGACTGTTTTTGAGATCTGGTGTACCCCTGAAACACTTACTGTACAATCTCTAAAACTACAAGATATATCAAGTGAGCTCAGAGACAACAGTATTCCTCTCCTGAATAAATAACCCTTGTACACCTCTAGAATCCTCT